>NC_079212.1:109110590-109410590 GCF_029633865.1 Lampris incognitus
AAACACTAGGTTACCAGGGGAAGACCGGAAATGTAAAAAAAACTGTAAACAAACAAACATGGAAGGATACATTGGCACAATATTGGGTGCGCTGGTATGCCTACAATTATAAAGAAACACTACATTAACAAAGATTGAAGATGGTACGTTAAAAACACATGAAATCAGAGGAATGCAAGCATATGCTATATTACACACCTAGTTTATTCATCAGACATTTCTTTTGATGATTGCCTAATGATGCTGTTTTAACAAAAACGAGTACATTGATGTAAGGCAGGAGCTTGGAAGACGTTCAAATCAGGCAGTCGGTCCCTTAATTATAGGACCTTGGCCGTGAAGAAAGTAAAAAACGTAATATAAAAAGTCTCAAACCCACAATAGTACGAAACATGTTTTGGCGTCCTCGAGGCAATTACTGATATGTCGCAAAGTGCTGTCCCATTACTATTTATAGTATACCATTTCGAGTCCTCGCAGCCTGTCACACTCAAGCTCTTACCAGGTGACGTCAATTAAGTCCGTGAGGGTTCAGGATTTAGGCTTTAGGGGGGACATTGGGATTGGAGCTGTATACGTGCAAACCACAAACCATTGCCCAGATCTGTGAAAGCGTCAGTCCCACTCGGTATGTAGCTGAAAGCAATGGCGTTTCCTTCCAAGTTAGGCGACTTTTTTTCGTTTTTCGAATGAAAAGGCTTTTTTTATTTATATATTTTTTTATTATAACTTCGCTTGCGGTGGGATCCTTAACTTTTTTATTCGAAAGGGAATTAAAAAAACGACGTGTTTTTTTTTAAGTTAGACTTGAAAACTGGTGACGCGCATGTGGACTGTCCCTGATGTGAGTAACCATGACGAGAAGGAGATGTGTGCGTGTGCGTGCATGTACAATGCGCGTGTGTGCACGTGTGTGAGATGGGTGGGTAGTCACGTGGTTACAGTCAGGCTAATGTCACATGGTTTATATTTGCCGACTGATCCAAAGGAGGAGGTGGGAAGTTTCACCATTGAACTTTTTGGGGCTTTTTTCCCCAGTGACCTGTTGAACATTCGAAGGGGACCGATATAGTTTCACGCCGACCTGATGATATGGAAGTCCCCGCCATAAATTTAAAGGTAAGCGCTTGTTTGTTGTTGATGTTTTTATCGACGTCGCTGTCAATACAGTAATGATTGTTACGCAATTCTCTGATGTTTGGTTTTGGCAAAGGGGTCTCTGTGATTTTGGCACACACTGCCTATAAACCCCATAATCCTGTTCGCCATGGAGCAGTCACGTTCATGTTGTCTGAGTCTTATCAACTAAAACGACGAAGGTTTAAATGAAAGTGTGTTTTGTTTTTGTTTTTTTGTCTTTGCTGTTGGGAGGCTATGGAGACCAATACAGTTTATGATTTGTAGCAGCTACGAGTATATATGGGAACTGGCAAAACTGATAGAATCAGTGTAACTAGCACTTGGGCTTTAGGAGCACAAGGAGAATACGAAAGCTGTTTCTAGTGCATAAATCACAGTTTATTGCATCATTAATCATTTTCATTACATCAAAGGGTTGTCTTGACCAAAAAAGGGGACTGGGCTTGTAAGTACTCCTATATACTATCTAGCTCAGTCCAACCAGTATTAGAAAATGATAACAAAGCTGAAAGTCGAGGTATACAACAAACCTGTGATCACACCCAGCCTCCAAGTCTGGAGCTGCTCCATAGCAATGACCAGGAGACTGCTCTTAGGGGATTTTCAAAGGAAAAAAATCACTTCTTTTGTGTCTGACTTTATAAGATTACTGTAAAATTTGGGTACAAAAACTCAAACCAGCATTCCGTGGATCCATATATAATGAGGGGACTATTCACAATTTTCCATGGACAGCTCTAAGTTTTATACCCGATGATAAATGATCACATTTTTAATCCTTAATTTTTTTGGCTTGCTAGGGAGTTGTTTGTGATCTTAGATCTTGATTTAAATGCCATAGACGAAGATTAGTTTACAGACATTCTAAAACTGAATGGCATTTTTCTTAAATACATTTTTTTCCATCCCCTTTCACAGGCAATAGTATTTGTGCACTGGCTGCTGACTGTATGGTGAGTAAAAGAGCTGGCCATTTGGTTCCTCTACCTCTTTTTTCCCCACTTACCTGTGGAATTTCTCTTCTCTTGTTGTACCCTCCAACTCAACACTGCACAGCAAAATACAGTTTGACTCAATATGCTGACGCAGGCCTTGACAAATTACCTCCCTTTGCAGAGCCAGAAGTAACTGCAAGATCTAATTTGAGTAAAAAAGAAAAGACAATTGTATCTTTTGTAAATTTTAGTATCTGTGCATTTGCTTTAGGGGATGTATGGCTTGGCTACCCAACTCTTATGTTTGGGGGAACTTCACCGTGCTAGCAGTTGGTGTATGGGCCATTGCTCAGAGGGACTCGATCGATGCCGTGCTGATGGTGAGTGCTTGCCTTGATTTCTTCATACAGGTCACAAATCTCAACGCTATATGTGGGCCTAACTATAAGCATAGTGCTGTGTATGCATCCTAATTTGTTCTTGGAATCCAGGGCAATCTCTGAGCATCCATTTCAGAAGGACAGCCCTACTTTAATTCAGCATGAATTACCAAGTGGCCCGGTCCTTCTCAGTGCATCAATTCAAAGCACCAAATTACCCCAGTATACATTGTGGAAGAGTGAATGTGTTACTTTGCATATCCGCCGAGTCTCACTTACTGTTGACACCTCAACAGAGGTGTCGGAGTATATGGGAAGCCACGGATGACACTGCTGAAAAGAGAAGAGGTTAAATCTAGGCTGGCTACCTTTTCACCCCATGTATTTTAAAGTCTTCAACTAACTCACTTTTCCAACCGCGCTCTTTGAAACCGAAGAGCCTGATGATGTGGTCCAGTGGGGTAGACGGAAGAAAAAAGACAAACTACAAGCTTAAGAGGCTTTTTATTTAAATATTCTTCAAATATTGCATTTTTGTATGCGTGTATTACATTAGGTAATGCATGAATGTAGGCAGTATGTTTGTGTCTTTGTTTATTTCTTTACAATTCGTCAACCCTCGTTTAAGAATTTCATTATAAACATACAAGTCTCTCCAGAAATGTTTCTCCTTTTTCCCTCACAATCAGACTTAAAATCTGAATGATGTTTATGATTTTGATATTTGTATAAGTGAGTGAGGTGTGGTTACACCAGTCTTGAGCCAACCTGATTGACTCAAGACAGGTTTTAGATGTGGCTGCATCCCCAGGAAAACCCACACTAGAGACTGGGAGAATGTGCTGTGCAGGTCTGCAGCCCCAGAGAGCCCTGGCTGTGGTGCAGACTCACCAGTCTTGGCTCTCCAGCACAGAGACACGGACACAGATGAAGAGCACAAGAGCCAATTTTTTTTAAATTTTTAAACAAAGAATGAAAATAACAGATTGGGTAAGGAATAATCCGCGATAAGGTGTGTGTAAAAGGATTTTAATGCACAATGCAGAGTCAAAGAAGCAAAGAACCACCCGATGCAAGGTGGAGGGTGGTTCTTTGCTTCTGCGGAGTGGATTATCCCACTTATACCATGGTCACTTACCAAGAAATATAAAAAAGTATTAACTTATTTTTGGTTGAATGTTTTAGACTCCGAATTAAATGGTTACGAAGCAAATGGTAGCCACTAAGCTAAAGCTTTGAATGTTTATTTAGCTTGCTACTCATTCAGTGGGTTGCTATGGTTCCATAGCATCTTTGCAGCTAGCGCATTAATGTAGAGGACTGATTAAACGTGATCCGAACTGTGTGTGCATTGTACAGTTTTAACACACACCCTCCAGCCAATCAGACACAAGTATGCTCTGTGACTGTGGTGTAAAAGCAGTTAAAAAACGAAAAACAGACCAGACATCCGTTAAAAGTCTCTTGTTGGGGAGAGAGCTGTGTGAGTCCATGTCCCTGCAGACTCCAGCTCTCTCCCAGGTTCTAGCGTGAGTCTTTGTGGGGGTACCACTGCATTTTAACATGTCTCAAGCTAATTAGACTGACTCGAGAAAGGAGAGACCGCACTCCACTTGCCACACCTATCTTCACAGGAGTATGATTCTCTTGAATTAGCACAAAAATATATCGAAAACCTTCATTGTCCTGTAGAGTGGCACTACACTTGGAACAAGGACAGAAGGACCCGACACATGCCAATTTCCAGATGCTTATGCATTTCTGATGATAGACTCACCTCTCTACTTCCCCTGTTTTTTTTATTTTTTTTCACAGTTCCTTGTTGGGATGTTTCTGACGATAATGACTGACGTCGTCCATTTTGGGATTTATTATCCAATGTCAGAGGTCCTATTGGAAAGGGGCAGGGAAACTTTACGTTTCAGTGTGGGCATGGCCATCCTCAACCTACTTCTCAAACCTGTGACCTGCTTTTTTGTCTACCAAATGTACCGTGAGCGTGGAGGAGATTACAACGTCAACTTTGGTAAGTACCCTTGCACGGAGGTACCTGCTGTCTGCCTGATGTCTCTTAATCAGTCATTCAGAGTATAACAAGGAGCTTCTGACCTGTCAAAACTGAAGCACTCTGGGTGTCCAGGTAGTGTAGCAGTCTATTCTGTTGCCTACCAACACGGGGATCGCCAGTTCAAATCCCTGTGTTACCACCGGCTTGGTCGGGCGTCCCGGCAGACACAATTGGCTGTGTCTGCGGGTGGGAAGCCGGATGTGGGTGTGTGTCCTGGTTGCTGCAATTGCACCTCCTCTGGTCAGTCGGGGTGCCTGTTCAGGGGGGAGGGGGAACTGGGGGGGAATAGCGTGATCATCCCATGTGCTATGTCCCCCTGGTGAAACTCCTCACTGTCAGGTGAAAAGAAGCGGCTGGTGACTCCACATGTATCGGGGGAGGCATGTGATAGTCTGCAGCCCTCCGCGGATCGGCAGAGGGGGTGGAGCAGTGACCAGGATGGCTTGGAAGAGTGGAGTAATTAATTCGATGGGTACAATTCAGGAGAAAAAGGGGGAACCCCCCCCCAAAAAAACAAAAACTGAAGCACTCTTATGTCACGGAGTCTAAGATATAAAGAAACCATACCAAGATAATGGCACAATGAAACAAGATTGACACAATGCCGTGTTTTTGGTGTTGATGTCAGGATGAATCAATATTGAAAAAGCTCAAAACAGTGAGATTCCCTCAATGAGAACTGAATTTCTCCTACAGTCTTTGAGAACTTGTCAGGAGATATTCTGTTTAGAGAGAGAGACATACATTTATTGAATCTCTATTTGGCTGAAAAATGTAGAGTAAAAATTGCCATTAGAGGTCATATCAGAATGTGCATCATTAAAAAAAATAAATAAAAAATCCAGTATTAACTCTGAATGTAACCAAAGCTGGAAACATGGTGTATTGTAATGCATGTGCATCAGATGTTGTTGTAGTGTGCAGAGGCATTTTGAGGAAGGGCACACTGTCTACCTCGGCATTCTGTCTCCCTCTTTCATTGTTGTTTGCTGTATGAAGCCTGTTTAGTAAAGCACAAACAACAAGATTGTGACAG
This sequence comes from Lampris incognitus, assembly GCF_029633865.1. Taxonomy (NCBI): domain Eukaryota; kingdom Metazoa; phylum Chordata; class Actinopteri; order Lampriformes; family Lampridae; genus Lampris; species Lampris incognitus. The sequence continues at coordinate 109,116,150 of NC_079212.1, forward strand.
CTCCAACTACAGTCAAACTAATCGAGTTAGAGTCACAAGACTACTGCAATGCTAAATACGGGTGGGGAGTTGTATCAGAGGTCTATGGGTATGCAGGGAAAACAATTTTTCTCTTTAATCAGAATCACAATCAACTTTATTGGCCAAGTGTACTTGTGCATACAAGGAATTTGACTGTGGTTTACAGCAGCTTCTTGCACTTGTATATATCACTCACACAAAAAAATGACAAGCATGTGTTCATCATCTTGTCCACACAGCTGATTCAGTCATGTACACAGCTGATTCAGTCATGGAGGGACATATATGAATAATTCTACTTTTCATTGAAGAAAAGTTGTGATTAGTTATTGATACAAACATTTGTCTCTGATTGTTGTGCAGGTTGGCTTTGTTTTGCTTTATTGAACAGGGCAGGGGAGAGTCAAAGCAAATAGAAACAATGAATTATAACACAGATCTGGGCATAAATATATCAAGCATCTCAGACTTACTCCCACAGACTCGCCCTGAAAGTATGACTTGGACTAAAATTACTCCAACGTCAGGGTAGGACTAAAAGGCTGGCCAAGAATCTTTCTCCATGCATTCTTAATTAGCAGTGGGAATGTAGAGGAACGGACATCGCTATTTCACGACACTTTGAGCTGCAAAGTGTTGCTACTAAATTAGGCTTGTTGATCGCAATCTCTGACGGCCCCTTCGGTCCCAGAGCGTGCAGAGATGCAATGTCGGTTAAACTGTTGACACTTTGTTAGCACGTCTCCATATTTGATTTCCTCGAGGAAGAATTGCATGTTGATGAAGCCGGTCTCATTGTGATTTTGCTTTAATGGCCTGTGCACAGTTGCGCGCAGCAGGTATATCCATCTGAGTTTGATTGGCTTTGTAGGGGCTGATGAATGTAGCTAATGCTAGTTTCAGAGTGTGTGTATTTTTAATGACTGTCTGATTGCATGGCTGATGCTAATACAGACCCCTGCTGCCCAGCTCGCTCTAAGTACAAGGCAGTCAGCTTCATGCGGGTGAGTTATCAGTTCAGTTATCCACTGTCCCTTTACTTTTTATTCAAAATGGCGTGCGTCCGATGTTTTGTCAGATGAGTCTGTCTTTCATCTGACTCTCAGTAGTGTGTCTTGTTTTAATTTCTCTTCACAAGGACATCAGTCCTGAGACATGAAGATTTCAGGGGCAAATCCGCTGCCATGCATTACCTCTCATGTCCCCTGCTTGTCTATGACCATAGTCTAGGTTAAGTTTAATCATTTTGTTCTTCATAATTGTCCTTTTATTCTTAATTGTAAGATTTTGTTCTGCCATCCCTCTATTCTGTTCTCACTATACCATTAAATGCTAACCTCACGCTTGTCTATCTTGCTGTTTGTAATCTAGCACCACAATGTGATCATTTGTCTTTTCCTTTTGTTCTCTTGTTCTCCTATCCCGTCCCCCTCCTCATCTCTTCTCTACTACCTCTTATCATCTCCCTTCTTCCGGTTCTCTCCTCTCCATCATGGATCGTTGACCTCTCAGACTTTGAGACCTCTGTGGACAGCCGTTGCACCACGGACAGTGCTGACAGTGCCTTTATTGGCCGTCGCGTCTGATTCCCGGCTTCTTGCTTTACATCCATTTCTCTTCTTCAATCATCATCTTCCCAACTTCTCCCACACAGGAAGTATGATTGGAAAATAAGACTGCAGGATTCAACAAATATACTGCCCCCCCCCCCCGGTCAGCCCTTCCCCTTTCACCTATCCCCTGTTCACACTATTGTGTTTTGGTCTTCTTTTTTATCCATTTGTCTATATATATATTTGTTCTTGTCCATTTGTCTGTCTGACATCTTCCTCGATCACTACTACTGTCATTAAACTATCTTACCTGCATAGCTTTAATTGTTTACATCAGTGTCATCATGTTTGCCTTTACTCCGGTCTATGTAGATACCATAGTCTGTGTTTATATGCATTTTTGTAAGCTTATGTGTATGTATTATTCATATTGCTGCTCTCCAGACACCTCATTTGTGTTTGTATTCTCTATTTGCATATATTTAAAGCAGAGCAGCATGATGTTGCACATTCTGAGGTTGGCCTAATTGAAATCAACTTACTGCCGGCCTGTGGTAATGCATGGATACAGTCTCTTTCTGTGCACACTTATTCGAACATACCTGAAAGAACAGGTAATATCAGATTTGGCCTGATTTTTTTTTCACCCTCAGAAAGGTTTGGGATTAATTGTGTGAATTGTGCTCCCAGAGTGCTATTGAATTAATTACATTGAAAATCATGATATACTCAGGGAATTTGCAAAAGTGCTTGAGATTGTTTGTGCTATCTAGCATTGCAAACCTTTTAACTGGAATGAAATGAAATTGACTACCTTCAATCTCTATGCACTTTTGGGCTATGCAGTGTGGCAGATGTTAAATCGTGCAGACTTGTATAGTTGCCCGGTTTGTCATTGGTATTCTGACCATGCTAGATTTGGGCGATTGTTTACTGTGCATAGTGGTTCATGAGGGAGGCCTATAACAAACACTAGATGGATTATACCACTATCTTGCCTTCACAAAAGTGTGTTATAAATCATGTTTGCCTGTCATATATTGTATGCAGGAACTCTTATGCACAGGATTTCAATAGCCCTAACCCGCCAACAGTTCAGAAAGATTCTGGGTGGCTTATCTGAAGGCTTGCACAATGCAGATAGCTATAGGAGATCTTTTTTCTGTGTGCTCAGTGGTGACTGGTGGTCTATTCTTGTTGCCAAGTTATCCATAAATAGCCACAGCCTAAGTAGCTGATCAAACGCTAGTGGGGAGAGAGAAAAGGAAATCATACTGAGCGATGAAAACAGAAAATTTGTTCCAACTGAAAGAATTGCTTGAATAAAAGCCGTTATTTTTTTCTGTCCGCCAGTTAACACAGACTATTTGAGTTTTTTTTATTGGCAATTTTAGTTACCAACCGTTAAATCTATATTCAACCAGAGAGTGCCAGATGCTTGAGTCAAGATAAATAACTTGCCCTGATTGAGCCAGAATTGTGTGTATGAAAAGCTACAATTTTGAAAAAGTGAAGAAATAAAGGCATGTCAGAAGAAAGGACAGCATATCATAACTGAACCTCCTTCATGAGGCTTACTTAGGCCGTGAGCATTTTCATGAGCACCAAACCAGTTACGAATCATTCATTATCATCCCATCGTTGATCACAGGGGTTGAAGACCTTTTGGCTTGTCTCTGCAGGTTTCCCCACCATCACACGAAACAGAGATGCCTATCAGTCCATTGACCCCCAGGACCAGTCTACCTCAGGCAATCCCTTCAGCCAGGCCCAGGACAGCAAACCTGCAGCCCAGTCCTACTAACAGAGCTCATGTCCATGTCATCTCATGCAACAGGATTTCACTAATTTTTCTTTTTCCATTCCTAATATGTTGATATGATGTTGTTGTACATTGGCTTGATAATTTGTTCCTCTTTTTTCTCCCCCATTTGTAGTGCAGGCTTCACAAGAACGGAGCACTGTCTTAAGTTGAGAGAAAGGTTCAGAATTTCAGAGGCGTGCTATATTCGGAGGATATCTGCCACGTATTTGTGAGCCGGTCAGTCACAAGTTTCATGTGCCACATTCCCCTCACAGTTCACAATGGTTCGAATCAATATGGAGAAAATACTGATTGATATAGTTGCTTGTTGATGCTAGCTAATTTCCATAAATTATGATTATCAACAGACTGTATGAGAGCAGATTAGCTGTGTTGTGGTAGTTTCTCCTAAAAGTTTGAAGGTTGTTGCATTTGCTGATAGTGGCTACTCCGGCTAGTATGTTTTGATACAAACTCACTTTTTTACATGGACAATCAAGACATACCACAGTAAAATATTAATTCTTAACATCATAACTAATTTTTTAAGAGATAAAGAGGGCTACGTGTAATGCTAACTACATTTTCATGCCCCAGTGGCACACTGCTGCTGAATAAATACAGAGGAACCCGTTCTCTGCTGCTTCTATGCTACAAGGTCAGTGTTCATTTTACAAGCGGGTCATATGTTGCTATAAGCAGTTGTTGAGGATACTTTTGTCTGCTAACTTTTTTATTTGCAAATCAGTCTACCTTTTGAATGCAGCACTTGCAGACATCTGTCCTTTGTGTTGCTCTTTGTGTTCTATACATAATTTGTGCCCATGTTGCACTATGTGTGTTTTTATGGCTCTCAAATTCATCATCAGTTCACGGCACCACCATAGTGCTTAGAGTCCAAGTCACTCGCAAAATTCATGGGATGACTAAGACTGGGTTTCCTTTTCAAGTGGTTACTCAGACATTGCTCTGCACACAGCCTACGTGATGTTTGGAAGATATGATGAAAAAAAAAATCATGGCTGCATCACTGGCTAGCGATCATAGTCATGTTCTGATCATGCACATAAAATAATAGTCAAGTCCCTCTCACAGACCGGACTAAAACCTCAAGAGAGGCATACCTCTATTGAGGTGTATTAATTCTTCTGTACATCTAGTATGTGATTGTCATTCCATGCAGTGGTGGTGCATCAATTTGTTGTCGACAAGATGCTAACCCTTGTTGATGCTTTTCTATGCAACTTTTATGTCATGAAAAATTGATAATACATTTTTCATTGTACAAAAAAGTGCTGTAGGAGTCAACTCAAAGTGTCAAGTATTTATTGTAAGATCAACACAGTCAAATGGTTTACTTACTTTTCTTTGTAGTTTTTATCCCTGGCGTGAAGGGAGTTAAGACGTCCATAAGCCCATGGCCTATCAGTCGCTATAAACTGCCGAAAACATCCATTTAAAGATGTCATGTAGTCTTGTATTAAGTTAAATCTTGGTTTTCTTATAAAGTGTCACAAATATCTGCCAAACAGGTGATGTAATTTCACACAATTTCCCGTTTTGAAGATGTCCTTGAACAGTACTTGGAAATTAGCCCGCATTAGAGAAACCATTCAAGCGAGCTGATTCTTTCATATTAGAAATAAGTAAAATGATCTTCCACACTTTGCAGATTTTTCTTTTTTTGAAGAAGAAGAAAAATAAGATTTTAAGGCTCGACACTATATTCAATGATGTAAGATGCTCTTTTCTTGTGTACCCAGCACTAAAGTTGCACTACTTCATGTATTTATGCATTTCTTCATGTAATCTGTCGGTTACTCATTTTATGCTGTACATTTTTACAGCTGTTTTTCTGTTGCATAATGTTCCCACTGTAGAAAGTGACAGTACATTGAAGCTTTACATTTTTTACAGGTAAATGTTACAAAAATATTTTTGAATATTTAATGGTTTATTTACAGATATTGGAGCAGTTGTCCGTGTTCATGAAGTGCACATATTCCATACAATTTTAGCCATGGTCCTTACAGTGTGCTGAGTGTGAGTATTTATAGCTTGTATCTTCCGGAGAGCGATTGCATCACTTTAAGTTTTCCTCTGCAAATTAATGTTTCTCACAAGGTTGATGTTCCTGTTTCAGTCACATGTTCAGTGACAAATCAGAGATGTGGTAAGCACCATGCTGTACACATCATGCCTTTTTTTCTGATCATAGATTATACACCATTGCAATGTCTTAAAGATCTTTTAATTTTATGCATACAAGCAAGCTTAGCCTGACTGTTACAGGTGATATGACACATGCAATTTGACAGACCCCATACAAGTACTATGAGTGAATATGTTATCAGCATGTGTGGCCCTAGTCAGAATCAAGCGCTCAACCCTGAGAGATAGTGATGTCTGTTAGCTGCAAAAGCACTTTCTACCATATCCTTACACTTAATCCAATGTGCACTTCGGTCATTTAATGTTAGTAGTTGTCAATTTTATGTAGTCGGTGTGGGAGGAGACTGCCAATAGAAAGGGATAACCTGCTTTCCACTGTAATTCTGTCGTCTTCCTTTGTAGAGCGTGGTAATACCCTGACATAAGGCAGATCCTTCCACCCATTTCAAGCTTGAGTCGCATGATCAAGATGACATTGTGGAACAATTTGAGCCTCAGTAGACTCAAGTAAAATTCTTGCGTTGGTATGGGTACCCTGATAAGATGGACATTTTCTTTGATTGGTTTTTGTAGAAAATTGGTACAAATGCTATAACTGTTAAAAAAACGTTTTCACTTAGCTGAATGGATAGGCCTGGATGAAAAAATGGGCCCAAGTTATCAACAAAGCACAATAGCTTCGTATTGTTTTACTAAGTACAGATCTCAAACTAGTTGAAATGCTCGGTTTACGAATGATTATTTTTTTTGTGTGTTTTTTTTCCCTAAGATTTCAATGTGAAGGTGTGCAATGCTGACTGATTTAAAGTTTATCCGGCAATATGTTTTCTTACAAATAAAGAGAATGTCTGTCAAATAACGTTTCAAACTGTATGTCATCATGTTAAATTTGCAGCTGTAGAAACTGTACCATCAAGTATTTTTTCTTTATGTAGACTCTAAAAATGTTGGCACCTGAAGGCCACTGAAGCCCAGAAACACAATTGGGTTCCTGAGAAAGGAGAGCACTCCTGTACTGAATATCTGTGATTCTGACCAATGCTCGCTGCTCATACGTGAGAAGAGTACTCCCCGTTGGTACAGAACGGGCCCCAGCCCACAAATTATGATTTGCTCATTGTGGCCTGGCAAGGCTCATTAGGCGTTTGTTTGTGTTTAGGGGCGTTGTCAATGTACGTAGTCCCAAATTACTTTGCAGTTGATTGGATAAACCTTTGATTAACGAGCGCCGCAACCGCCATGATGTAGAACCAGAACGCTACTTTTCCACAGGAATGGGTCTGCTCGTAAATGTCACCACCGCTAGCAGTTCAGCCAATGTTGCTAGTCATTATCTCTCTCTTTGTAAATATACTAATTTTGTAACAGCATTGATGCTGACCTCGCCTAGCGCTGCCCTTGTTGTCGTTCTCAAGCAGCTCTTTGTCAAGTTTCCAGCTGCCGGGCTCAATTTTCAATGGATGCCTTCCAGACTAACGATTTCAAATGCTTTATGCCGGGTCAGATTCCCCGCGAAATTGGACGAAACGATTTACGGCATGCAGACGCCATACGTAGCAACAACTGGAGATGCAGATCGCTCACCTCAAGGGCACCAGCTACCAGAGGCTGGTTGTAGATCTTTGTATCAAGAGTCGATGCTTATGAGAAATGAGGTCGCTCTTCTGTAAAAAAAAACAAACAAAAAAAACTACCACTTTTGTCCACAGGGGGCGCAAAGTCAAAAATTCAAAATTCCTCATAGCAGCTTTAAATAACTGACTACACCGCTTGACCCGTTTCTGACTCAGGTCAGTGAGAATCGAGTAGAAACAATTTGGTCCCATAGAGGAAACGTTTGTATATAATGTGTTTTCAGGTCCCAAAATGTCTCATAAACCGAAGGGGTTTTTCTCCTTTCTGCTGCTCCCGACTCAATAATCCTTATCCAGTAATACGAGACACTTACCTTCGTGGTTGTCTTGCCCTGCCTCTCTTGCACTTCGCTGTACTACATATTCTCAAATATTTACACATCGCACATTCAGTTCTCCTTCTTTTCGGAACCGGCGCTGTAGCCAACATGCTCTGACACATCTTAACACGACTACTTACGCAGCCCCCTTTAAACTGTAAGGAAATGATGGAAATGCCTTGTGAATGTGAAGACATTTGACTTCTCCCCCATTTCTCTTGCGTTTTAGACAAAAACGGGAATAATTGGTGTTACACTGCGCGTGCCACCCGGCATTTAAAGTGCCTTAATTTCATTTTCTCTTAAAACCCACGTGAAAAAAAGCGCTCCCAAAATGAAGCACGTATTAAATCAAAACTGCGTAAAAAATGCAGGCGGTCCTTGTGGCCCGTGATGTTGTGAAGCCGTGAATGAACAGCGCAAATGCGCTATTGTGCGTGTACGTGCGTGCGTGCGTGCGCGTATTGCAGCAGTAAGCCCTTGAGATAAGGGCCTTGTACGTCCCTCGCAGGAAAGAGCGTGGATGGACATTTTACTGTTGTAATATACACACAGGTGTGGTTACACCTATCATTAAAATCGCAACACAATGGGCTTTGTTTTCCTCACTGTGTCGTATTCTATTTTATTCTCTCTCTCTCTCTCCCCCCCCGTTTTGGAAAGCACGCGGGAGAGGTCTTAATTAACTGGTAAGCGGTCTGTTGACGCTGCTCTTCCCTGCTGAGATCCCGGTGACAAAGGGGGGCTCCCGTAGTGGATGATGAGGAGGAGGTGGGGGTGAGAAGGAGTTGGAGGGGGGTAGATGGAGGAGGAAGAAGATAGGGGTTGGGGGGTCGGTGGCATGCTGGTAGCCCAACAAGCTGTTGATTAATAAGGAGCCGGCGTATTGGCTCTCCTGAGTACTGCAGGCTTGCCAGGCTGCCACATCCGCCCTGCACACACCTGTGATTCCTCCCAGTCAAGGACTTGGTGCCTTTGTTGCTCCATGCAACAAAAGGAGTTCAATGTGTCAGGCCTCTTATTGTACCAGTAACAATCCCCAGTGAAGCCTCGCTGGGAGTGTATTCCCCGGGTTTTAACACTATGCACTTCCAAGAGGTCTTATTTACATCGGACCAATATATCAAATGCATTTATATATATATATATATATATATATATATATATATATATATATATATATATATATATTTGTGTTTTTGAAGAAGAATCTGTCATATTGCTCATTACTGAAAAACACAACTGCTTGGTGAAAAGCCAAATAAATTCACCTCTTCATGACGGTGTTAAACACAGAAATTCACTGGATGCTTGTTTAGTGCATCCCGAAGTTATTTCAAACTCAAGCACCTACTTGTGAAATTTGAAACGTTCAATCACAATCACATTCTGTACAAGAAGTAAAAAAACACAACCAAAAGCAACAATAAATTTTGAAATTATAAACGTTGTGAATGGAAAAAAATATTGTGAAATCCATCAGCCAGTATTTCTACAATACTGGGAATCAGTTCGGTGAGAGTGTTTTCATTTGATCTGTCTCGGACATGACATACTCAGTCTGTTTGAAAGCAGCATAGATTAACTAAACCCCGGGCTGTCCATGTGTGTCAGGACGCACTGCTTCCTGGTAGTGTAGATCTAGGGGAGGGGTCTCATCTGACCCTGACTCTACAAATCCCTCCTAATAAAGAATGTGTTTACTGTATGAGTTTTGAATCACATTAATTATTCCTACTTACAAGTAGTTAAACTCCCCGACCATTATTTCCCCTCTTTTTTGTTTATTTAATAATTTCCTCCCCTCCACCTCCTCATTTTGTTGCTTTCTCCCAGCCAGCTATTGCCATCTTGCTTTGCTGAGGGATGAGCCCCACAGAAATATATCCATTTCTCCCACAGCATTTTTCAAGCCATAAACCAGGAGACCGGGGATGAGATATGAACTTGAGTGATGCCGGGGTCAACCCAAACCTGTGGCGGGTGCGGGTTAATACTGTAACACGGAGCTGTTGAATAATTAAGACCCATGATGTGCCTGAACTGTCAATATTCTTTGACGTGTGTGTCTAATCGGGTTGAACGCGCAGGGTTAAGAGGTCATCACTTTAAATATTTAGTCCTGACGGTAAAACGTGAGAAGAGGAGGTGATGAGTATTACTCTCCCAGCTGCAATAACTACAGCTATTGTGCCCCTAAGCAAGGCACTAAATCCTCCCTACTCACTGAATGAAGTTGCTCAGCAGCAGTGGCTGCACTCGGCTGCCTCCAGGGTTGAATGTGTGCACCTTTTAGGATGTGGAGAAGGGCATATATATAAGAACCTTAACTCTTTGCTCGGAGGTCTGCATACTGTCCGTGGATAACTAAATGTTAATGTGCGAGATTTATTATGAGTCTATGGTTTAAAGCCTCAAGCGTCGATACAATCCCTCGGGAACACAACCCTTTCGACCCTTGACCTTTTCACACCGCCGTCCTGTGCTCCTTTCACTGTGGTGATAAGGGCATCAAAATTGATTCCAGTTCCACTCAGGCCACATTGACCATCAGCCACATGGAAGGGGTGGGGGTGTAGAATCTCTAAACATTCGGCCTGGGACGATGTTTTGTTTTTCTTCTTCTTCATCTTAGTGTTGTATAAAATAAAGAGCACTTGCACATGCCGCTTTCCGTGGCCCCATAGTCTGGATAACTACTATATTCAGTGTATCGGTGGTGTGCCGTGAGGTCAGTGGCCATAAGCAGTGCCTTTCCTCATCCGATGATTTCACCTTAAGCTACGCAACACGCGTGCGCAAACTCTGAGTGAGATTTTGATATGTTGTTATGATTTTGTTGTATGGTTATTTTGATTAAATTATCACAGGGTAAGCACTGCCTACCCTGACTGCACGTCATTGCAGTGTGTGCAATAAATTCTGTAAATTCATAAATCAATCCAGCGTAAACATCTGCTAACCTGTAAAGGTGACAAAAGGTCACATGAAACCAGTCCTCAAGAGAGCTACAGCGAGAGCTCATTACAGCAAGATAAAGATGCTGTATCCCCGTGTCTTCCTGCATTGTCCTCTATGCACTGCATTATTGTCAATAAGTTGTGGTTATTGCATGATCAATTATGTGCTCAATTTGCCAAATTATCTTCAATATATTCCATCTGCCCTATTTGCTCATTTCGTATTCTCTATCAACTTTCTACTCCTCTTCTGTTGCAATGACCCAGTTTCCCCATAGGGATTATTAAAGTTTAATCCTATCTTGTCTCATCTCATCTCACAATGTTTTGAGTCTGGGTCTTTATTAGGTACTTAATACAGACCCAGAGTCATAGTTTAGTACATGTACATAGTTTAATAGATGATCGGAGAGCTGGAGGCCATGTGAGGCTGCAGCGGCGCTTTTCATTTGATCCTGTGAGTAATTACACGCCGTCACGTGCTGTGCGTTTCTACATTTCTGCATCTTGGGAATCTTTTCGTCTTCTCCTGTCGGCGTCGTATGAAGAAACAAGCGCATTTTCAATGACATCCATATTTTCATAAAGTGTACCTTCATGAACGCTCAGATTATTTTTCCTGAATAAAAACAATAAAATAAACATGGGGTTATTTTCCCCAAGCGTTGGGCAAAAAAAGCACAGAGGGTCTGAGAATAATGAACAAGGAATAAGGACCCAGCAGTTGAACCATTGCAGATGATGAATGACCGTGGGGAGGAAGCACAAGACCAGAGCAGAGGCACAGCCATTTTTATTTTTTAGTCCTTTGTCACCAATGTATTTTTATTTGAATCTGCAGCTCTGATTCCTCTACAGAAAAGGCCTGTTCTTTTTAAATAACATGACCCCAATATGTTCAGGGACCCAATAAGGCTGAACAAGCCCACTTTAGCATCCGTCCCATGATGTAAATCACCTCCTCTCGCTGTTTATCAAAGCAAATCTGCCCAGCCACTCGTTATGATCCCCTTTTGGACCAAAAATAGGAACTGTCCCTGTCCCGGTAATCGACGTGGTAGATTCACCTTGAGCTACTCCTACATGCTGTTTTATTGTACGAGGTTGAAAAATTCCCCCCACAACATTATTTCTACATTTTAATAACAGAATTATGCATGGAAACACATGCAAATTTAATTGTACCTGGCAAGGTGGAAACACCTTGTACACAGGGTGAGCCACCCCTGCCTTGCCAAAGTAGGGGGAAGCACTTCTACAGTCACTTCCAACACGGGGCTCAGTTCAAACTTCACTAAAATCAGAGCACTGGTGTTTAACTTCCACTGGTAGCAGGAGCAAAGTGTTGCATTGAAATACACACGAGATTAATGTGTAAAGCAATGGGGAAGAGGAGACAAAGAGGTTGAGAGGAAAGAGGACAGGAGGAGGAGGATGAGTGGAGGAAAGTTACCTGCTGCTTTCTAGCAGACAAATACCCTGGAGCATGCTACTAACACCGATACAGGTGCAGAGAGGGGAAACCTAGAGGAATATAATTGTGCATTGTGTCTGGATACGTGTGGTGCAGGAGTAAATAGCTGGAGAGGGTGGTGAGAAGTCGCGCACACACACACACACACACACACACACGCACACACACTCTTGCACAAAATGGACCTATGCGTTCTCTTAATTTCCCAGTGATTTAAATAGAAATCATGGTGGCTCTGTAGAGGCCATTCTGGTAATAACTGCCCCATTTTGAAAAAAGAAAGGGAAGATTCGGATGGCGTATGTAAAGATGCACACATAAACATGTGGACCCAGATTGATGTCCAGAATGACACATATAGCCTTGTGTGTTTTTTTCGTGTTGCTTTTATGCTGCCAAAAAGCCTTTTGTGATTTTTCCAGGAGTTTTATTTGAGAAATCAGCCCTCATGAAGTCAAGGCCTGAAAATGTTTTACGTCCAGACCACAGACGAGGCAGAAGAATGCAGCGGAAACAAAAAAGCCCATTTTAAAGTCATTTTCTCTCATATTCAATATCGGATTTTTTTTTCTCTTCAAAAGTTAATAAAAATTTCTGCCAATGTGATGGGATTACAGCACAATTTTTGGGGAAATTTTCTTACAGAGTCCTATATTTGCACAAGATCAACACAGAATAGTGCAAATCACCACAGACTAGAATGACCCTGCAATCACAACAGTGCAACAGACAAGTTGATTTCTATCAACAACAAGTGAAATGATCCCATGGGCACGGGCTGATTTTTTTCCACTTCCATTACAAAAAATAAGATGTTTATGATTTTCGACAAATCCCCTCAGTGTATATTATCGACTGGAGGAAAACAGTAAGGACAGCTTTAAAGATTATAACAAAAGTAAACAAACAAAAATCATCACAATAGAGCAAGAGAAACCAGCACGTGAACGGTACAACATTATCTACTCCTTCACCAAACCACTACCATGGTTCCAGGTGACGGCCCGGGAAGACTTGGCGACAGTGTGACAATTTGTCCATATCGATGGATGAAGCTGTCCATCCTTGCCGCTAACAAACAGAGACTCTTTGACCTCAGCGTGTGTGTGTGTGTGTGTGTCCTGTTAGTGCCAGCAGGAGTCCTGGGAGACCCGTTAGTCTGAGGGTCCACCGTGGATCAGCTGACAGCTGCCCAGCTGCAAGAAGAACATGTTATGAACGCACGGAGTCCATCAGCAGCCAAGAGGAAGGCAGACTCCACCTCTGGCTGTGTGTAGGTGAGGCGAGAGGAGGGGAGAGATGGAGAAATCGGATGACATCGTTTACAAAGGCATGTCATTGTGGTGGTCCCATCTCGGGGGGCTCCTCTACTTCCCTGGCCAATGGTAATCTCCGCTCCTGAGAGAGGAGCTGTCCGCCAACCCTGAGGGCAGCGAGTGGTTCTTGTCACTGTCCAGCTCTACAGTACGATTCTGGTCATCACTATCAAGGAACAAAAAAAAAAGTGTATTTCGCTGCATTTTTTGATGAATAACGTGTCACCTGATGAACTTTAATTTAATCTCTAAGATGATCTGCCCTCGACAATGAGCTCAGTTTTGTTTTGTTGGAAAATGTGTTCATATTCATTCAATTATGTTTGTGTTTTGTTCTTCCAAATTGGGCATTTTTTTAAAAGTAGAATGTAAAGATAAAAAGATACCGTATTAATAATCTGGTACAGTCTAAGCCTATAAATCAGAGGGTTAGGTCCACCCATCCATTAGCCAAACTGCTTATCCGAAGTCAGGTTGCGGGATGCTGGAGCCTATCCCAGCAGTCATTGGGCTGCAGGCGGGGAGACACACTGGACAGGCCGCCAGACCATCACAGGGCTGACACACACATACACATACACATACACATACAGTCACACCTAGGGACAATTTAGTATGGCTGATTCACCTGACCTACACGTCTTTGGACTGTGAGAGGAAACCCTCACAGACACGGGGAGAACATGCAAACTCCACACAGAGGACGACCCAGGACGACCCCCAAGGTTGGACTACCCCGGGGCTCGAACCCAGGACCTTCTTGCTGTGAGGCGACCGTGCTAACCACTGTGTCACGGTGCCAGGGTTAGGTCATAGTTGATATAAACTAACCCTCTGGTTTGCCTGCTAAAGTCAGGCATTCCATGTAATGTTAAGTGCAATATAAGATTTGGTGTTAAAATATTACTGATAAAAGCTGTGAAAATAAAGTACATTATACAGTACCTGTCTTGATTGTCTTTGGTCATAGTGCTGTCTTCATATATTTGCAGCATTGTCTCTGTGCGGTCATCATGGTGGCCCTTAGGCTCTTGAAGCCTAGAAAACAATTCAAATAGGCTAAAAATATCTGTTCGGTTTTCAGCGGCATAAGACACATCTGTCTTTCTCTATGGCTGAGCCACTTAATGTCTTTTTTTATTGATCTCTTTTATGGTTTTAATTTCCTTCAATGTTCAACACTTCGTTTTGAAAGTGCTATATGAATAAAGGTTATTGTTCAAGATGATTGTTGCCATTTTCTTGTGAAAAGGGTTTTTACCCCACAGACTGAAGAGCATGGGCAGTTCAATCTGTGGGGTAAAACTGGGGAACAGTCAGAGCATGGAAGTCAAACAAAGTACAAACATTACGCAGTTCAAGAAGAAGTACAAAGGACTGATTTCCAAGAGATATAGGGACGACAAAGAGTTGTGTTAACTGTCTAGTTTACCCATTACCTTGGTCTCACTATTTAATTCTTTGAGGTTATATTACATCTGTAAAACTTATTTTATTTATTACAAAATAAAATAGTTTTATTTATTGCTAAACATTTCTTATTATATTCTTGTTTTCATTTTTTCTTTCTATGACACTGTGTGGATATTTGGGTTGTACGTAGCATTGAGATCTGTTTATTCTTGGTACATGACATTAGGATGTGTTTTTACTTTTATTTTTTCTCTTTCTCTTTTGTTGTGAGGTTTTTTTTCTCTTATTGTTCACAGTAGTTGAGTTTGTATCATGCAGCACAACTTGTATTGAATTTGAACCATACAGGACAGTGGAAATTGAGTTTGATATGTATATATAGTTGCTGAATTGATTTAAGAGTAGGTGAGAAAGGGTAGGATAAAATAAGTGTATACTTCCTCCTACTCCTTTTCCAACATGTAACAAATAATCTGATGCATACGGAGATTTGTTCACCAAGTTTGATGTGTGGATTTGTTGATCACTTCAGATTATTGGCAACGGATCATCTGTAAGTTATATCCTGCTTATTTACATGTTCGAAATAAATCATCATCATCGCCAGAATACAAAACACTTCACAGGTTCATTCCTCCCAACATGTCCAATCCTGTGCTTGCTCAAAAGCCACATTTAAATCGCAGTTGCAGTCGAGGGCAACAAGCACATCCACCTCCTTATAGTGCATGTTATCATTCAACCAACTTGGCGTGTGTGTCGGAGGGTGGGGGTGGGGGGGGTGCTTAGATAGACTACTCTCTATCTAGTTTGTCAGTCTTCCAAATACAGCACCTGGGCTCCAGTCTCTCTTTGACCTTGGCGATTGAGTGAATATAAGGACTGATCTGTCTGGTGATAGTGGTCAGGTAGGAGTTCTCCTGCTTCAGCTGCAATAGATCATGGAGCTGGGCTGAAATAGGGGAAAGAGAAGAAAGAGAAAAGAACTATATGAGAATGCAGAAGGAGACACACAAGTTGGTAGTGAGCTGAAAACAGTGAGCCTGTACTATCTTCCATTGTTCAAAGCACACCTTCGTAGATCTCCTGCTCATTCGTGACCCTCTGGAACGTCTCATCCCAGATCTGTGGAGGAAGAGACAGCGCTACCATGGCTATCATGAGGCAAAATGATAGACGAAAAGCCATGTTAATGGCAGTGCATTAATGGGACACCATGACATTCTGAATTTCAGTTTGTCCCCCCCCCCTTTTTCCCCCCAATTGAATTTGGCCATTTACCCCATTCTTCTGAGCCGTCCCGTTCGCTGCTCCACCCCTCTGCTGATCCGGGGAGGGCTTCAGACTACCACCTCCTCCGATATATGTGGCGTCGCCAGCCGCTTCTTTTCACCTGACAGTGAGGAGTTTCACCAGGGGGAAATAGCACAGTGAGGATCACGCTATTCCCCCCAGTTCTCCCTCCCCCTGAACAGCCGCCCCGACTGACCAGAGGAGGCGCTAGTGCAGCGACCAGGACACATACCCACATCCAGCTTCCCACCCACAGACATGGCCAATTGTGTCTGTAGGGACACCCGACCAAGCCGGAGGTAACACGGGAATTCGAACCGGCGAGCCCCGTGTTGTTAGGCAACGGAATAGACCGCTACACCACTTGGACGCCTCCAATTTGTTATTTTCCTTCTAGTCACAACATGGTTGAGAAAGTCTTTGGTTTGTTTTCAAATTATATGACTAGCAGTATGAGTATTTGTCGGGGGACACAGAGAGCCTGGACTTGACTGTTGCTCGATCAAAGCCAGCCAGAAAATGGTTTTTGTTCCTCGCACTATTTAACTTATCCATGAAAGGGGAGCAATTATGTATGTACACGTACCTAAATTCAAATTTTGACAACTATGTGCTGGTTTCATGTATGGTTGGTGGTGAAAAAGGTATGCAGGTGCGAGAATCAAATCATTCGCTCTTGCGTCACTCCCGGAAACATGCTGCTTAGTTATCACACTGTGTTGCTAACATTTCTCATCCCAGCCAACAGACACTGCTAGATGCTGCTGGGGGCTCTCATAGGCTTCAGTTAGCTGTCCGTAATGCTACCGAGACATTTTATAGCAGCTGTTAGAAAAAATGCATAGTTGAATTAAGAATGTGAAGGTGTTCCTTTGGGGTAATCTTAATGCAAGAGGGGCAGACCTCCTCAAATATCACCCTCGTGGTTTCAACAGCAGAGTACTGGGCAGCTATCTGGCTATCGATGTGCACAGATCTGTCGAGGATTTCTTCCATGGTGTTTGTGTTGATGATGGAGTGATGCTTGGTCAGGTCTCGGTGCAGCTCCTGTACCTGATCCTTTAGACTCTGAATATCAGTCTGGAGAGTCTGGAGACACCCAAATATGCACGCACGCACATGCACACACACACGCACACGCACACGCACACGCACACACACACACACACACACACACACACACACACACACACACACACACACACACACACACACACACACACACACACACACACACACACACATCTGTGATGAGGATCATTGCAAGACTTAATAGTTTGCTTGCCTTTCAAAACACATTTAAAACAGCCAAGGTTTCTACCATAGCTTATTATTCTGGATAGCAGCATCAAATAAACGGTTAAAATGTACATATCAATACATAACATTTTGTGCCTGTGATCAAACACACACACACACACACACACACACACACACACACACACACACACACACACACACACACACACACTAACCCTGTAAGTATTCTCATAGTTGCGGCAGTGCTCTGTGAAAGGTGTTTCCCCTCCTTCAGCCAGGAGGACCTTGGTACAGATGTAGCGGTGGGCGGTCGGCCTTCGCCCCAGAGTAGAGCCCAAAGGCATATCAGTAAAGGATGGGGAACGGCACGACATGGAGAGAGGGGATGGAAGCCTGAAGTTAGGGAAAAACAAATTATTGGGACATCCAGCCTCTGTGCTTCTGATATTTGATATTCTCTGGCGACTCAGTGTTTTATAACTTACATCTGGAATAACAGCCTTTTTTTTTTTACCTGAACTCTTCTCTATTTTAGATGATTCTGAACTACTATGCTGTTTTTTTTCTACCATATAAATGCCCTCCTTCATATATACAGGATAAAGCTACACACACGGACACATTTCCAGGAAACCGGGTGGTAGAGAGACCACCTTTCAACCACAACACCCCATTTCAGGGTATCCAGGTAGCGTAGCGGTCTATTCCGTTGCTTACCAACATGGGGAACGCCAGTTCGAATCCCCGTGTTACCTCTGGCTTGGTCGGGCATCCCTACAGACACAATTGGCCGTGTCTGCGGGTGGGAAGCTGGATGTAGGTATGTGTCCTGGTCGCTGCACTAGCACCTCTTCTGGTCGGTCAGGGTGCCTGTTCGAGGGAAGGGGGAACTGGGGGGAATAGCGTGATCCTCTCATGCACTATGTCCCCCTGGTGAAACTCCTCACTGTCAGGTGAAAAGAAGCGGCTGGTGACTCCACATGTGTCAGAGGAGGCATGTGGTAGTCTGCAACCCTCTCTGGATCGGCAGAGGGGGTGGAACAGTGACCGGGATGGCTCGGAAGAGTGGGGTAATTGGCTAAGTACAAATGGGAGAAAAAGGGAGAAAAATCCAAAAAAGAAAAAAAACAACAAGACCCCATTTTAAGCCGTTATGTTGGTGAGCACCCAGTCTGCTACTGTGGCGTCAATGGGTGAAGGACCATGAATCTATTATGAAGGTGACACTATGCTGCGAGTCCCCATGGCAGAGGGAGGTAATTGAAGATAATTTCCCTAAAGGGATCAATAAAAGGCATCACATTATCATTGTATCACCTGGGAGCAGCCCCGTTCAATCAGTCTTCTCCCACTGGCCTGTGGGCAACTGGGAGAGAGGGAGAGAAAAGCCCAACCACTTTGCCCAATCTAAGCCTTAGTAAAGAGGGCAAATCTGGACCCTAACAATCAAATAAGTCAATAAAAATTGACTCTTGCTTCATCTTTGCTTGCACTCCATTCACAGATTCGCCTCCCAGTCTATGTTGCACAAGCAAGAGGGGTTCATAGTCGAAGGCTGTCCATGTTAACAACTAACCATAAGAAGCATTTATGGAGAGCTGGACCAGCACTGAATCGAACTGCAGTCATTAAAAATCAAAAGTAACAAAAACAAGCAATCAAGAGAAAAAGAGCAACACAAAACTGCTTGATCATTCTTGGAAATGTGGTTCTCATACCCTTCCATTACCTCACCTGAAGCAATGAAACACTATTTGTTTTCAACTTTCAAAAAGCGCTTGAATTTTAATGCACTATTGAATTTCCACCCCGGAGCCAAGCCAGGGGCCATGTCAGTTCTGCACCATCCCCCTAAAGAGTTTAAAGCAAAGCATGGGAAACGCGTAGGCACACACCTAGAAAACCAAATCTTTACCTAGGGTTCTGTGAGAAGGCCCTTATTCCTGGTTTCCTGCCCACCATTGCAAAACTGCCCCTGGAATAATTCAGTGATGCTTAACTGCTAGAGTCTCTCTCTTTGACCCTGACAAACACAACCCATCCTTCGAGTATCCAGGCAGTTTCCCAGCAATACGAGTTTGAGTCTCCACCAATGCTAATGCTGCAACATGGGTGGCACAGAGCAAATCCAGACAGTTCCTGTACACCCAACTCCAGTTAAATCCTGTAGAGCTCTGTGAAATTAAGATAAAAATAGTGCCGGTCAGCCCAACAGCCAGCAACCAGTCCCTGCCCACTTCATATCCGGCGTTGACGTGTGAGTAGCTGATGAGAACGGTTATCAGCATAGAGGATGAAAGGCTTTCACAGTGAATCCGAGAAGACTCGACAATAGAGCCCGCCACATTTTAAAGGCTCCATTAAATAGGTGCCATTGTATTCTGAGTTCGCTTACAATAGGAGGAAAAAAAAGAAAAAAAAAGCAGCCTCTTTTCTCGCCTTCCGAGAACTTAAGAGTGGAGTGGTAAAACAGACTGAGTCTCACTATTGTTATATCACGGTGCTGAGGGCAATTCTGTAAACCTGCAGGAGATGGAACAACTGAGAAGGGCAGCCCGTCCATGACCCCACTGCCACCAATGAAGCAAGAGGTTCATTCAATTCATGCAGCAAATTCACTGGAAACTCCGCTTCAGTCTTTGCAACTATATTTCATTTTCCACTTCATGTCCCAGAGGCAGCCTTGTATGTCCACAATGAGGCATACAATAAGAGATAAATATATATATATATACACACACACGGTGTAATACTCTGCAAGTGAGGGTACATGCCGAGACAATGCAGGTTGGAATCAGACACACATGGCCCTTGGTATAGTGCTGAAGTGGTATAAAAAATAAAAACAACTTTCATAAAAGTGAAGAAACACACATCTTTACTACCTGGGGCTCTCGTTTGTTTCTTCTCCCTCACGTCTTGCCAAGCACTGATGCAAGAGCTGAGCTATCTTCCACTTAACTGTGCATCTTTCTTGCCCCGCGGTACACATGTCATTCTTCCAGCACCACCATACCACCTCCAGTGATGCCAAATAAAGCCCCTGCCAGTGCCACAGCAGGGACACACAACAAAAGTGGCCCCCTCGTCACTTCACTCCTGCGGGCCCACCTCCGGAACGAATCAATGCTGGACGTTTCTGTGAAATTTTGATAAAAATAGTGCCAGCCAGCCCGCCCATCCCTCCGCCACATTGCACCGTGTGCTACTGGAAAGTCCGAAGGGAGGATTTGTCAGGATGCCAGGCTGAGGGGTGGGTTTGCAGGCTTGGTGTGAAAAGTTGGGTGTGATTCATGAGGAAAATGAGTCGAGGGGGAGCGTTTGACTCGTATCCACGTGAAATATGAGGACCCAAACGCCAGGCGATGATGCCCAGTAGTGATGGGTGTTAAAGAATATAGACACTGCATGTGTCAGCTAATAATTCAGTGTCCCATTATGAGATTTGTTATATTACAGGTTCTGAAACTAAACAACTTCAGGTTTCATTCTCTCAACCTAGCTGTACTTCAAGCTCAAAGGACATGGTTTATTTAAACGCTTATATTTCCTTCTCCGACTCTCCCACCACTTTCCTTTTATTTAATCACAGGAAACCCTTATGGCTATTTCTTTTTTCCACTGTATTTTCCTTATTTTGTGTTAGTTTGTGTCCATCTTTTTTTGTCTCGATACAAAGTTGATTTGAATAAGAATAGAAAAGTACCGTGCAGTTATAGCCTTAGTTTTCCTTGTAAATAGTCTGGCTTCTTTGCTGAATTACTTTCTATTGTTTTCCATGGGACAATATGACTCCAGTAATTTCAAATAAAAGCTAAAAACAGCATCAGACAGTCAGGGGTTGGAAGCTGGACACAGCCCATTACATCGGGTTTGGACATACGGATGGCACCAAGCAGAAAACATCTCTTTCCAGGAACTGTGATTTGCGATTCGAACACCACGCCCACACTGCTATCCACCCATCAGACCTAATGTTATCAGCTGTGTTTCTGGCATGGCCTAAGATAGGACTTGGGCTTTCTAAAACAGGACGACTGCCACTTCTCCAACCCCCGGGCAACAAGGTGAGTTACATAAACATATCAGTGACCACAGCTTACACGCCACTGACAGAATAACTGACATAGTGTCTCCCCACCATGTCGTCTCCTTTCATTTCTTAGCAGTCATCACTACCCCCCCCCCCATCATCTCATCATGACTGACACCTTGTCAACTCAGTGAGGGTTGTGAAGGAAAATCTCTTGTACTGATGTGTGTGTATGCGGACAGCTGGTTTTATGGAACAGAATGGTTCTTTTATCTATAGAGGTTTCACACAAGGCTCATGAGATAGAAAATCTTACCGGGTTGTGACACTCGTGGACCCACCGGCAGAGGGTGGGCAGCGCTGTCCCAGAAGCAGCAGGGGTTCAAGGCACCGTGCAAACTCGCTCCGGAAATCAGTGTTGATCTGACAATAGACATATTCTAGTTTAGTGCATTATACAATCTATACTTGTCTTTGTGGGCTAGATACACTCGTCTCACGATGTTCCGTTACACTGTTTAGGTTTTAATTTGAGCACAACAGCAAATCCTTCTGTCTGCAAAATTACTTCTGATGATAAAACGGATTCTGTCTCTGAGGCTAATATTCTGTGCACTGTGAACATTGTGCTCTTTGTAGCTATTAGAACAGGGTTAATGGAAAACAGATTAGATTTTATAGCATTCAGGTAATCTAATCACAGTGAATATTTAACTGTTTTCTAGATCCTGTGTATTTCCATGCACAATAAGAATACATTATTCAGGTTACAGAGACTTCAGTATGTTTGCTCTGAAAACAAGTAACACTACAACAGTTTTGCAGATTTTAAAATAAAGAGACCTACTGGAAAGAAATGGTGAAAATAATGCTGTTAAATTTATCGTTTGTTATCTCAATTGCATACACATTCTCGGGGGCAAGGTAACCCAGAATTAAATTATTCAAGGCACTGAGTTGGACAGCTGAGGTGGATTACAATTTTTAACAGGTAATCAGTCATTGCCAGCGGCACTGATTGTCTGTGACGAGGATGTGTGTCAGCTCTTCCAGAGACAGAAGATCAGGAAGGCACGAGGCCCAGATGGTGTGTCACCCTCCTGTCTGAAAGTCTGCGCAGCCCCGCTGGCCTCCATCTTCACACGGATCTTACACAGATCACTGGAGCTGTGTGAAGTCCCCTCCTGCTTCAAACGCTCTACTATCATCCCGATCCCCAAGAAACCCTCCATCATTGGAATGAATGACTCCAGGCCCATTGCCTTGACATCTGTGGTCACGAAGTTCTTTGAGATACTGGTGTTGACCCAGCTGAAGGACATCACAGACCCCTTGCAGTTTGCCTACTGGGCAAACAGCTCAGCGGATGATGCGGTTAACATGGGACTGCACTACATACTGCAACACCGCAACTCCCCAGGGACATATACAAGGATCCTGTTTATGGACTTCAGCTCGGCATTCAACACCATGTGCCCGGCCCCACCTGTCGGTGGATAACATACTTCCTGACAGACAGGAAGCAGCAGGTGATGCTGGGGACAATCACATTCGGCACCCAAAAAATCAGCACTAGCGTGCCCTATGGATGTGTGCGCTGCCCTCTACTCTTCTCCCTCTACACAAATGACTACCCCTCAGGAGACCCATCTGTCAAACTCCTGAAGTTTGCAGATGACACAAAAATCATCGGCCTCATCTGGGACGGAGATGAGTCTGCATATAGATGGGAGGTTGAAGAGCTGGCCCTCTGGTGCGGTCATAACAACCTGGAGCTGAAAACGCTTAAAACTGTGGAGATGACGGTGGACTTCAGGAGGAGCCCCCCCAACACTGCCCCCCCCCCCCCACCGCCATACTCAACAGCACTGTCTGCTGTGGAAACCTTCAGGTTTCTGGGTTCCAACAACAAATCTCCCAGGACTTAATATGATAGTTCAACACAGATACAATCATCAAAAAGGCCCAGCAGAGGATATACGTACTTTCTGCACCAGTTCAGAAAGTACAACCTGCCTTAGGAGCTGCTGATTCAGTTCTACTCTGCAATAATCCAGTCTGTCCTCTGCACATCCATCACTGTCTGGTTTGGCTCGGCCACCAAACAAGACAGCAACAGACTACAATGGACAGTCAGGACTGCAGAGAAAATCACTGGTGCCAACCTGCCCTCCATTTAGGACTTAAACTTCTCCAGAGTTAGGAAATGGGCAGGCAACATCACTGCAGACCCATCACACCCTGGTCACAACCTGTTCCAACTCCTCCCCTCTGGTAGGCACTACAGAGCACTGTATGCCAAAACAACCAGCTATAAAAACCATCTCTTTCTGCAGGCTGTCACTCTGATTGAACACTTCACATTGTCATACAGTGTCAGAAACAATCCCAGTGGAATATACCTGCAACACTGAACTTCCACTATACCTACAAATACTAAATTATATATCTTGTAGTTTAAACCCAGGTTTAACATATCATCACTGTCAAAAATAAATCTAAACATGCTGTATATACTGTATATTATATGTATACATGCACATTCTGTCATGTCCACCTACTCATGTATACAGTATATTTATTCCAGAATCTTTGCACTCTGCACCATTGCACTATTGTCTTTTCCAAAGGAATTGAATCGAGTGCAACTGGACTTGGTATATATCCGTGAAGACGTTTTGCCTCTCATCCAAGAGGCTTCATCAGTTCATGCCTTTCTGACTAGACCAGGCTAAGCCTCTTGGATGAGAGGCGAAACGTCTTCACGGATATATACCAAGTCCAGTTGCACTCGATTCAATTCCTTTGGATAACCGTGACCTGGATGAATGAGAACATTCACAGACACTATTGTCTTTCTGTTACGTCACTGTTGTTTTTTCTTTTTTATAATATACTTTTTTTACATAAATCTATATCTGTACATAGTAGTTAAATGTTTATGTTTACCTTGTTGTCTTTGTTTTAGCTGTATGTTTATTCTGTGTAAGTAAATAGAGAGCAATGGAGGAACCAGAGTCAAATTCCTTGTAAGTGTAGGCCTACACACACAAGGCGAAATAAAGCTGATTCTTATTCTGATCTTTGAGAGATGACAACTTAAACATAATACAACCTTGTATTACACCAGTTGCACTCACTTTGCTGCTCTGTACCGGCCTCAGTCGATGAGGGAGTTTTACAATCCTCTTCAGCCTCTCCATAAGCTGCTGTGTAAGCAAGAGGGATCGGGATGTGATTCAGTGACCCATTCACTTTTATCAAGAAATAGTGGAGTGCTTCTATTCAAAGTGCAATACAGTTCACTGAAGCCAAACACTTAACTCTTGTCCAGAAAACTTTCTTTGAAATGCCTTGAGCTCAATTTTATTTCAGCAGGACTGCTTTGGAATTACTCTATCAATAATACTAGTAATTAAACTATATCACAGGTCTCTCCGCTTCAAAACAAGCCATACTCACGTAGCCCATGTCCAAAAACTCAAACTTGTTGGCCGAGCTGAGGAAGGCAGAGCAGGTGACGAGGTGAACCTTGGGGGCATTAGAGAAGGCTAAAGGTCAAACAAGCTGGTAGCAATGTGTAAAATTGGCAGATTGTAATCAATAAAAATCAATAGGCTCCATCATTGTTTTGTTTTCCATCATTCTGTCACCTTCAACAGCCCATGTTAGCCATGTCTTGTATGTCAATGAGTGGGTCCTGGCAGACACCAGTACAGTTTGTAACTAGAACTGTGTCTGTGAATTCATTATCATTATTATTATTCATATATATATATATATATATATATATATATATATATATATATATATATATATATATATATATATATATATATATACACTACCGTTCAAAAGTTTGGGATCACCCAAACAATTTTGTGTTTTCCATGAAAAGTCACACTTATTCACCACCATATGTTGTGAAATGAATAGAAAATAGAGTCAAGACATTGACAAGGTTAGAAATAATGATTTGTATTTGAAATAAGATTTTTTTTACATCAAACTTTGCTTTCGTCAAAGAATCCTCCATTTGCAGCAATTACAGCATTGCAGACCTTTGGCATTCTAGCTGTTAATTTGTTGAGGTAATCTGGAGAAATTGCACCCCACGCTTCCAGAAGCAGCTCCCACAAGTTGGATTGGTTGGATGGGCACTTCTTTGAGCAGATTGAGTTTCTGGAGCATCACATTTGTGGGGTCAATTAAACGCTCAAAATGGCCAGAAAAAGAGAACTTTCATCTGAAACTCGACAGTCTATTCTTGTTCTTAGAAATGAAGGCTATTCCATGCGAGAAATTGCTAAGAAATTGAAGATTTCCTACACCGGTGTGTACTACTCCCTTCAGAGGACAGCACAAACAGGCTCTAACAGGTACTATTTAATGAAGATGCCAGTTGGGGACCTGTGAGGCGTCTGTTTCTCAAACTAGAGACTCTAATGTACTTATCTTCTTGCTCAGTTGTGCAACGCGGCCTCCCACTTCTTTTTCTACTCTGGTTAGAGCCTGTTTGTGCTGTCCTCTGAAGGGAGTAGTACACACCGGTGTAGGAAATCTTCAATTTCTTAGCAATTTCTCGCATGGAATAGCCTTCATTTCTAAGAACAAGAATAGACTGTCGAGTTTCAGATGAAAGTTCTCTTTTTCTGGCCATTTTGAGCGTTTAATTGACCCCACAAATGTGATGCTCCAGAAACTCAATCTGCTCAAAGAAGTGCCCATCCAACCAATCCAACTTGTGGGAGCTGCTTCTGGAAGCGTGGGGTGCAATTTCTCCAGATTACCTCAACAAATTAACAGCTAGAATGCCAAAGGTCTGCAATGCTGTAATCGCTGCAAATGGAGGATTCTTTGATGAAAGCAAAGTTTGATGTAAAAAAAATCTTATTTCAAATACAAATCATTATTTCTAACCTTGTCAATGTCTTGACTCTATTTTCTATTCATTTCACAACATATGGTGGTGAATAAGTGTGACTTTTCATGGAAAACACAAAATTGTTTGGGTGATCCCAAACTTTTGAACGGTAGTGTATATATATACTTATTATTATTATCATTATTATTATTACCTGAAGGGTTGGTAGGAGAGCAGCAAGGTGTGAGAGCTGTTCCTTTAGAGCTTTCTCCTTCTCCTCGTGTTGACTGCAAACATACATGTGTGTAACATTAAACCTGAGCAGCTACAGCAGGACAGTATAGATACACACAGAGGACTCAGCAAAGGAGACACAATCAAACACACACGCTGCATACTTTCAAAAGTTAATCCATCTGTCATCCCCAATAAAATAGGGTCGTACACGCAGACCTCAACATAAATAGCCTTTAACACTCTTCAGGGAACCTAACCGCTTGGCTGCTTCCAGGCAATAGGGAAGTAGCAAGGGAGGAAAAAAATATGGGAGGGGGGAGAGAGAGAGAGAAGATGCTGGACACAGAAATACTGATGACAAGAATTCCTACAGTGTGTAACTCAATACACTCTCTCTCTCTCTCTCTGTCTCTCACTCACTAACATGTGCACGTGTGCACGCACACACACATACACAAACACACGCAAATGGTTGCCCCTCAGGTGTTTATTGCTATCTGAATTTTGTTCTTGGGAATCATTTTGAAGAAGCGAGCTCTCAGAGGATGATTATCGAGGATAAAAGCTGAAACAATTCTCATATCTGAGAAAATTACAGAGGTCATAATCAGTTTAACCTGAAAATATATTTCAGCAATACAAAACTTAACCGATGGGTAAAGGTTTAACTGTAGAGGCTCGCCACATCAAACCCTTTAGGGAAATGTGTTATTTGATTAGTTTTTTCTTATAAAAATTATATACAACTATTTCATTTTGCAACCTAAAACTACAGCAAGAAAGCAAACAAATGTGAAAACTAACAGCTTATTCTGACAGGCTACAAAGCACACAAACAAAAATTGAGATCTGGTTTGCCTGGAATACGTTCCTTTTATTGGCCTGGCCACATCTGTCTATCTAATGAGGCAGACGTGAAACCGTAAAAGACAGGAAAAGCCATCGCAGAAGCTTCGTGCAATGCCCTAATTCAAATTAAGTTCAATGTTTAAGTCTTGTCAACTGAATCTGTCATCAAGATCAGCTCAGCAAGATGTGGTGTTGGAACGATTATATGAATTGCTCCAACACATATGAGATGTACTGTAACTACTCGAGAATATGTATTTTAATATATTCAATTGGACACAAAATGTTTGGACATTTGGATACTAATGAAATTCATTTTGGCGCTAAGTAAAAGCATCAAAGGTCCATGGATAGCCATAAAAGCACGGTGATGGTCCCAGATTTGTGCAGAGCAATACGATTAAACCTGGAGTCATGCAAAATCAATTTTCGTGCAGAGTTGCTGCAAAATGTAGGCATGTGAGAAGCATTGCATAGTGCAGCTTGAGGTATCCAATGAGGGAAAGGTATACAAAATCCATATAAATGGTGCTGGGCTGCACAATTTTCATTTAGAGTGGAGGAGAGTTGCACATTTAATTGCCGCTTTATTGGAGTTTTAGTGGCTGTTTTCTGTTTGGGACTTCAGAAAGAATATTGATACTTTAAGGTTGGCTACATATTTTCATTGATTCACTCTAGCCATGAGATGAAACCACGGGCACGGAACAGCAGGAGTATTGAAGTGGTTTTCACTCGGGCTGCTGGTCTGTCAGTCATGCCTAAAGGTATATCTCTTCTTCTCTAATCACGGATGAAAATGAAAATCACCCCAGAAAACATGTTTGGAGAGGAGAAGGATTATTCCAGCGCAAACAGGGCGCTATTCATCACCTTGACGTACAATGCTGTGAGTGAGTGCGCTGTGCAAAGAAAAGAAAATACACAATGAAAGACCCGGTGACAGCTGAATAATAGCAGCCCATTTGGTAATCGCTGCATTAATACTGGTTATGAGGCAACAAAGAGTGTTTTCATCAGAAAAACGTTAACACTCAAAAATTCTTATAATTCTTCTTCTTATTATTTTTTTTTACCTCTGAGCTACTTTCAGCAGAATCTTCTTCCTCTCAGCCAGCTTCTCCTGTCAGATGAGAGCAGAGAGACACTTCCTTTCATATCACACACACTGCTGTAAAAATGGCCTTAAGCCCTATCACTTCTAATGAATCTTTAAAGCTGTGGAGAGAAAAAAACATTGTACACATTTGGCAGTGGGGCGTTCTCTCCTTGGGGTGGATTTTTTTCTCATTAGGCACAGAACATAAGGGGCTCGTCCTTTCACAATAAGGTCAACAGAGACATCCAGTGGTGAAGCAGAGGCAGCAAAACAAACAAGCAAATAAATAAATAAATGAATAACAGGAAAAAACAATTCACAATAAAAGCTCCCCATGGGGGGGGGGTGCAGCAGCAACTTGAGAAGACATGCTGGTTCTATACCAAAGTCAAACAGCATTTGCAAACAATCCTTAACATGTTTTAAGTCGTTCGGAAGAAAAATAAAGTTGAGCTTTGTGGCGGAATTCCAAGAATGGGTGTGAAGGCTGATCCTGCACACTTCCTTGTCACCGGACAACTGAATTATACTATCTGTGTTGTTCTCTAGGGTTAAATAAACTGAAATAAATTAAAATTAATGTATTTTTACTGTTCAATCAGATCAACTTGAGGTTTGGCCTACCACTGTTTGTAGCAAATTTTTGCTGAGTTTTAGTAAAAAAACAAAACAAAACAAAACAAAAAAAACTGTTCACATGGCTTACATAATATCACATCCAACTTATCGAACAGGCTAATGTAAATAACACTGCTTGGCTTCACAAGGTAATGATCACCTGCAAGCTGTTGAAAAGGGTGCAGATTGCACTCTCCTCTTCCTCCATGTTTAGACACACTTCTCCTATCATAGACCTCAACAGAACGATGGCCTCCCGAGTGGAAGTCTGCAGCTCCTTCACTGCCTGCGGAGGAAGAGGGCCACAGTGTGCCACTTTACCATCGGCCATGCCCGACAGTCTCCAAAATATCGGTAATTGGATAAATAACAGCTATAACCTTCGCTTTTATAGCAAATTCTTTGTGTAAACAGATATATTTTATGTCAGTTACATGTAAGTTTGTGCCTAACACA
This sequence comes from Lampris incognitus, assembly GCF_029633865.1. Classification (NCBI taxonomy): domain Eukaryota; kingdom Metazoa; phylum Chordata; class Actinopteri; order Lampriformes; family Lampridae; genus Lampris; species Lampris incognitus. The sequence continues at coordinate 109,145,526 of NC_079212.1, forward strand.
GAATAAAAGACTTAGCAATAGCATGAAATATTAAAATATTTAAGTGAGTTTGTTGAAATAAGCTATCAGCATTGTCTTACAAGAAGATAGCGAGTTAGTTACTCCCTAGAACATTTAATAATATGATATAATATGAAAGGAAACATGACCAATTGAAGGAAAAGACTATTCATGTCTGATTTTGATCATTTACAAATATCTTGAAATGCAAAATAAACAGTGTCTACATTTTAATCATGCTCAGCATGCTCATACCTTGTAATGAGAAAAAAAACAACACAATTTTGGTGTCGTTTCACACATTTGGCAAATTATTTCTGTCTCACATCTGCTAGAGATAAAATTACTTGTTAATCACTGAACCAAAGATTGCCCTTAATGAAAAAATATTTGTAATATTGAAATGCCATAATTTTGTGTCAGAGCAGCTGTGACTGTCTTACCAAGACTGCCTGGTCCAACATCTCACATCCTTGTATGTAAGCTGTCTCAATATCAATACAGTGTGTTCTGCTCTCCCTGTAGTTAATAAAAAATGCATAATGTAATATAATACAACACAATATAATGTACCATAACATAATATGAAGATTTATTATAATATGATAATGTATGAACTCAAAAACATATTTTCCTTTGAATTCAGTAATTTCCTTTTAATTGGACACTGAGTGAGGATTAACTTCGCATCAGAAAACTGTCATCACATCGGTGACTTTGAACGGTTGACCTACACTTGCATGTCTCTGAAGCACTTGATGCAAAGCATGGACTTCTTCTCTGTGGAGAATAGGATGTAGGGCTCCTCATGGAGAGCTGCGAAAGCAAACAATATTTACCGTCACATTTCCATCTATTGCCGTGTACGTCTTTGTAAATTATCTGTAAGTCATCCACCATAGGATTGGCAGAGTGTAGGTTGGTTAGATGAGACCATGAAGCACTTGGGACCTTTCTTTGCCTTGGTTGAAAAATATTAAAGGCCCAGACAAACAAAGATTAAGGTACTATGTGTAATATTTTGCTTCACCTGAAGTTTGATATGACTAGTAAATATTAGCTGTAGGATACATCAGCAGGGAATTTGCATTGTTGTTGTTATTCTGCAAGACAATAAAGGTCAGGGTGCAAGCAGAAGTACAAATAACACCTTTAACATAGACTTGTCTAATGGGTAGTGAGTAGACCTCAGCAGAACACTGTTGTCAGCTTTGGTGAGAAATTAATTACATATTTGTGTGGCTAATAATAGCTAGCTTGCCTGTAGCCCCCATAGTTCAAACCCTACAGTGCTCTTTGTTCATACAGAAAATGGATGTTTCTATGATGGTGCAACAGGGCATTATTGGCCCAGAGTCCTCCCACTTTATGAGTGACACTCACAGCACTTCCTATGTCTGGCTTTGGTGCGTTTGGCCAGAGATACAATGTCATGGTGGGCAAACATTCTGGCCATGTGTGTTAACTCCCTGCAGGCTGCACACAGTGGCTGGCCACAGGTGTTACAGTAATACATCATACCCATATCCTGTCAAGAAGAGAGGCAGAAAAGAGAGATGGTTGTTTAGTTTATAGTTCATTTGATTATTTATGTTTTTATTTGTTGAAAATGTACATTCATTGGTAGTGTGTAACACAACTACTCTTTGGAAATATAAGAATGATCCTGCTATGTCAGTAGAGACAGAGAGTTGCATCAAAGTGAAGTGACATGAAAGAAACAGAGCAATTTGGAAAATGGGGGAAGTGGATAGAGTTATGGAATGTAGGCTTGACTACAGTATAACCTTAACTTGAATTAACACTTATTCACATGAGTCTGTCTCACAGTACCTTTTTAGTACTTTCTTGGTCACAGTTGGCACATTGGACCGTCTCCTCTGTGTCAGCATTGCTATCCACCAGAAACTTCAGCAAACGGTCCTCTGGTGGGAGGGCGTTCGTCCCTTTTACTATGGATGGGTAACTGTGGGTGACAAAGCACAAGCACAAATTCAGACAAACTGCTGAGTAAGTTGTCAAGCAGATAATGTATTTGACCAAAACATGTGAACTGTCCGTTGCACGATTTGGCTCATTATTTAGTAACGGACATCTATACCATTGTTTTGAAAATGGTTTTCCTTCCAGAGTAAGGGCACTACAAAAACATGGTTTTGGGATCTAAGAAAAATAAGACAATCAGTTACTCCAAATGACAGTCATTTTAAGGGAGTGATTTTGATCGAGATCCATTTTCTTGCCCACAGGCAGCGTTGGCCACACACTCATCCTTCAGGTGTGGCTTGACTAGTTATTTCAGAAAAGGCAAATAAAGGTGTCATTTGTTTATAATGAATTCAATTGTTGGAACTGCATGTTTGGGAGGTGGCAATATAAAAGGGAGAAATTGTAATAACACAACATAAATTGGGTCACACTTATTTGAATAATACTCTTACATATACATATTTGAACTGACTAAAAAATATGCAAGAGAACAACATACACTTGGAATTAGCATAACTGAGGGTGGAGTAGAGTTAAATATTAGTACAATTCTGAAACGGAATACAAGAGAGGAAGATAAAATAATCGTTAAACTTCTTAAGAACAAAAAGGTTAATGAATCAGTGTTACATGTTAAAGGGACAATTCTTAATTTAACTAAACAAAACACAGGATTGGAACCTGTCATCGCGCCCTAATCGATTGGCAGGTTTCCAATAAATTTCCAGCATTTTCTGACGCTGTAAACGATCATTGGAGTAAAACGGGTCCATATTTTCAAGTACGGTCGATTGAGAAAGACACAAAGTGCTTATTTACAATCTATAACGCAAAATCCTCGATGTGTATGAAAATACACCTCCGTTTTATACAGTCAAATAAACCAGAGGTTGAGTCTTCAAAATTGTGACTGTGTGGTGGACACGTATTGGGGACAGAATTCAACCCAGGAACTAAGGGTTAAGTTATGGTTGTCCAGCCAGTTTTCTGGTTATTCTTGCCGCCTCCGCTCAGTCGAGCTGTGGTTTAGTTGTCTCTCTGATTTACCGTGGATTAAAGAAAGTTGCCTACACGGCTAAAGTGTGAACCTACGGTCTTCTCCGTTCCTTCGGCTCTACAACTGAAAGACTTTATAGATATGGCGTTTGTAAATGCAACTCCACACTCCAGACCAGCTGGGGGCGGTAGTGCGCTTTTAAGTAGTTTACTTATTAGTACCGCGCCAATCCTGTGGAGGGCGATAGTGGTCGTAAGGGTTCGACAACAGCAAAGAAGAGCACCAGAAAAAGCTTGTTTTAACAACGTGTGCTTGAAGAAACTCTGGGTGGCTTGAAAGAAGGTTCTAGTAAAGCTGACAGAGTGCGACATTAAAGAACAACGCTAGTTTTCCCGTCGACGTATTTGCCTGTTTGACGAGAAATAATGTCAGTCATCGCCGAAGAAAATGTGCGGGGCGAAAGGGTTTTCAAGGATATAAGCGCCGACGACGAAGATTCGCAGCCCACCGAAATCGAGAGCCTGTGTATGAACTGTTACCAAAACGGCATGACTCGTATGCTTCTTACTAGAATCCCTTTCTTCAAAGAAATCATCATCAGTTCTTTCAGCTGCACCGACTGTGGATGGTCCAACACTGAAATCCAGTCAGCCGGTCGGATACAGAACCAAGGGGTATGCTACACACTGAAAGTAAAGTCAAAACAAGATTTGAATCGAGAGCTTGTAAAGGCCGACAGTGCGACCACTAGAATACCAGAACTGGATTTTGAAATTCCCGCATTCGCACAGAAAGGTTCCCTGTCTACTATTGAGGGTCTTTTAGATCGAGCAATTGCGGGACTCGAACAAGACCAGCCTGTAAGGAGGGCGACGACGCCGGAAGTAGCTAAGAAATTAGATGATTTCATCGAGAAATTGAAAAAGCTCAAAGAGGTGGAAGATGAGTTTACCTTGATCATCGAAGACCCATCTGGAAATAGTTTTGTGGAAAATCCAGTTGCTCCCCAGGCAGACGAGGCCCTCACTGTCACCAGGTTTCAGCGGACCATACATCAGGATGCACAGTTAGGGTTAAGACCCGATGACGACTTGGAAGAGGAAGAACCTGTTAATGACCTGGAGACTATGAGAAATGAGGTTTTGGTGTTCAACACCAATTGCCCAGAATGCAACGTACCGGCTTCTACCAACATGAAGCTTGTCCAAATACCTCACTTCAAAGAAGTCGTTATCATGGCCACGAACTGTGACGAGTGTGGACATCGGACAAATGAGGTGAAATCAGGTGGTGCAACAGAGGAGCTTGGTACCAAGATCACTCTGCATGTCACTGACCCATCAGATATGAGCAGAGACTTGCTTAAATCAGAAACGTGTAGCGTTATTATACCAGAGCTAGAGTTTGAGCTGGGTATGGCAGCTCTGGGCGGTAAGTTCACCACCCTGGAAGGACTGTTGAAAGACATCAAAGAGCTGATTGTCTCCAAAAATCCTTTCCTTTGCGGTGACAGCAGCAACCAAGAACAGGTGAACAAACTGAAGCTCTTTGGGGAGAAGCTAGACAAGATTATTGCAGGACAAATGGATGTCCGCATCATTCTCGACGACCCGGCAGGGAACAGCTATCTCCAGAATGTCTATGCCCCCGACCCGGACCCAGAGATCACCACTGAGAAGTACACCCGTACATTTGAGCAGAACGAAGACCTTGGTTTGAATGACATGAAGACGGAGGGATACCAAGAATAAACTGAATTGTTAAACCATTTGAAAGGCCTGGAAGCCAGGCTGTTTTAAGTTAAATGAGACGAATAGATCAGGACACCATAAGGATTTTGACGAAAGCCTGGCATTATATTTCCACACTGTTTTTTCTGCCTTGGTCATATTATTTGAGTTAAGCATTTATGTGTGCTGACATCAGCAGTAAGTTGTACTACTCTGAATAAATACATTTAAGTTGAATAAATTATAATGGGAAAATGAACTAAAAGTTAGAAGATTTTTTAGTAACTCGGCAAGTGTTTTGCTTAATGATGTATATGTGAAAGCCCAAGTTCTCAATGCCTGTTGCATTTTTACACCATTCCAGGAGGTGGCGCCCTATCATCTGCAATACCGTGTGTTTGTACACAGGGAATTTAAAATGAGTTTTTCTATTGTCTTAAAGCATGACACCCCAACATTTAATATGTGCTTTAATTTCGCTTTTAATTTTTTTTGTGCACTTGGCCGATGTTAAGGAAAGCAGGCAGCATTTTCTGTTAACAAGTGCTTTTAATAGCTGCTTAAATTATTTCAAAATATCTACACTCTAAGTTAAAATGCATGTCTGCATAGTGTTCTCCATAAATACCCATAATGATTCTGCATTGTTTTATTTTTATGCTTGCTTAATTCTGGTAATGGAATGGTCATGCATTTCAGTCAGTCAACGCCTTGCTTGACAGGTGTGTGTGCATATGTGTGTGTGTGTATTATACACACATTGGCAATGTCAAGTGAAAAGTAAATTCATAAACTTTACCTATCCCACTTCACCTTGAGAAGAAGAGTCATTTATAGTTTCCCTGTACTCTTTGGAAAAGTAAGTGAGTCCTTGAAAAATCTAGACTGGACTGGTTTGTTTGTTTTGACGTATAACAGGGAAAACAAGTTGCTACTATTGTCATCACTAAGTTATGGCATTGCCATCCCGAAGCCTATTAATTTGGTTCAATTACTGTCTGTATCAGTGAAGATAACGCAAATGTGTATTTCCTTGTCGAATACACACATATGTAGTTTTCGTAGCAACAAGGTCTGTTTTGTTCTACTAATAGAGCAGCAAATTCCTAGATTACACGGTCCTCAAGCGAGCATTTGGTAGTAGGCCACTGATGATGAAAATAGCAAGCAGCAATTCCCTGTTGCCCATGACCAGACAGCAGAGTGGAGTCTGGAATGCTTGTTGAGATGATGCGTGCCCAGTTCGGTCATTTCCACATAAAACACACTAATAAATTCAACTGAATGTAGTTTCTCTCATTTGTATGGTGGATCTTGGGCATTTTAAAGTCACTAACTTCCAGAGATAAAAGTTACTTGATACACTGCAACAACAAAAGAGACAAATATAGCGGTGGGCCTTTTAGCACTGCAGCTGGCTGTAAAGTCATCTTTCACTAGAGGTGGCTCGCCTCCAGTGTGAATCATGCTCAAGAGACGCAATAAAACCAGGTAGAGACTAACAGAAATGCTGTGACATAAAAGCACATTAGCATCACCTTATTCTCTGATCTCTTCATTCAAAGGCTGGGGGTGGAGAGGAGAATCTTTTTTGGTTTATGTCACAACTCAAGACATAGATGATGTTTTTTGCAATCACCTTCCAGGAGGAATCCAAATCCATGCATCCATGTGGTCTTCGATTAGCAAGAGTTAATGCTGCAGCCCTTTCGACGACTGTAAACCATGAGCCTTTTTTTTTTCAGAAGAGGGTGATGCAGAAGGTGGCGTGTGACTGTATTTTGTGGACCTAAGCTGCACACACTAGTGCCAAATGCCAGTGAGTGCATTGTTTGTTGTGTCACTGCAAGGTGGCCTTAGCTGAGCTCGCTGGTCACGCTGACTCCTAAGCCCTTGGGGCTTAATTAGATCCTGCGTTGACTTTGCAGCTGTTTGGGCCACTCAGGCCTGTCCTACCCTGTAGTAGCCAGACTGGGCTAACGCTGGGGCAATAAATGCCCAACCAAACTCCCGACAACTGAAACTGGTGGGATTCTCCTGTAAATCTCCAGCATAAACCACTCCAATCTACTAATCAAGTTATGTGGAACGAATCCCCCAGAGCAGAGCTTGCCCAAACTAGGATCGACTCCACAAAAAAACCTTTGGTCCTCGGTGGGGGTCCAGAGAGTGACAGCGTACCCTGCAGGTGTAGTTCAGTGGAGGTTGATTATATTTGAACCACAAGCTTGAAATTACCTCCTTAATCCGAGGGTACACTGAGTTTTGTGATGATACAACAATCAAGTTTGTTATCCTTTACAACTGTCATTGTCAAAAAGTTCATTTAGGGTCGTATGGCTCAGTATCGTAGGAGGGGGATATCTTGGCTTTTCCTATCCAAGCCAAGCCTAAACGGGCACCAAAACAGTTTGCAATTCTATATGGCGGGTTTTCACCGATTGCACTGTAATGATAAATTCCCAAACTGTACTTTTCCATTATGTATATCCATTAATGCAGTATTGTTCCTGTTAAATTCAGCTGCTAGACAATGGAAAGCCAGCGCGCACTGCGCCACTTTTGTTAAGTTGGCAGTTTGATTAATGTGGTTAGTCTCATAAAAGAAGGTAACTGACTTAAGGCTGTGTTAAAAATAATCATAGCCTCTTCTTATTAAAACTATAGTAGATGGTCAAAAGAAAGTTGCAAACAAAGGGTTATGAAAGTTACAGTTTGAATAAGCTAAATTTGTGTTGTTTGGTCTCAAAGTGCTATCCCTTACCCACAGAGGGGGCAACTGAGACGGCTCTCATTGGTCCGGCCACGTAGGCAGCGGGCACAGAAAATGTGGTAGCAGTCCAAGAGACATGGGTGCTGGTACTGCTCATGGCACAGGTGACAAACCAGGGGATGGACATTTGTACAATCCACATTACAAAGGTTATCCAAATTGGAGAAGATTCCCCCTGCCATCTGCAAATAAAGAATGTAAATGACAACAAACCAAACGTGCAGTAGTGCAGTCAACGAGCAGCGTTTTGCCATTTCTGTGTCCCATTACAGTATCATATTATGGCCTCATAAGAGCTTTGTGAAGTAGATCTGCTGACTTTGAATAAGCATGTCTCCTGTTTGAATAAACTGAAAGACAGTTGTTCAAATTTTCTTACCTTATCAGAAGATGAATTAGTAGTCAGAGCTAGGGTAAAAAACAAACAAATAAACAACACAAAAAAACAAAAAAACAAACAAACAAACAATAAACACAGTCCGTATATTGCAGGAAAGCTACTTCAAAGCTGGTTGTATTGTCAGCACTGGCATGGTAGCCAGCTAATGAATACCACAGTAGTGGGCTGGTCTGTAGAGAGCACCGAAAGCTACTGTCTTACCTTTCACTGGTGCTATCAGCTACCCCGCAAGCAGGAATGACAGCGATGCAGAAACTCTTCAATAGTAGGCCTATGGGGTTCTGACACCAGGCAGCTGACAGCAAACCACCATGCCCCCACCTACCAAGGGGAGAGAGAGTGAGACAATGGATTGGGATACTGCCAGGGTGTTGAAGGGAAATTAATATTGCTGTCCCATGTAGATTAGGAGTGTCATTTTAACACTGAGCCTTTTTTTTGGTCTAACCTGCACTGCTTGTATGATGATAATTCTGTGCATATTTCTCAGACATCAGGGAAAGCCTGTGCAAATGTAAAATAGTCAGGGGGAGGGGGGGATGGAAAATGTGATTTTTATGAAAATTGGCAGCATCCCAGCTAGAGTTTAGGTGGGAGGATTTTCTGAACTTGTACGTTTTGTTATTCCTCCATAACTCCCAAGTCTGAAGGGGTTTGTTCTACATCAGTGCTATTGATAATTTTAGCATTGTTTCTCAATAAATGTCAATATATGTGACGTGGGTATGCTGGAAATCGCTGCTGAGAATGAAAAATGTAAGATAAAAACTAACTGTGACAAATGTCTCAAACAAATCTGTCCTACTACACATTTTCTGAATTGGCTTACAGTATATTGTGATAAAATGCCTACTTTAACTCCTTCAGATAATTAGTTCTGACAAACATTGAGTGTATCTGCAAGCTTGTGATTCAATTCACTTCAGTTCAAATACTTTAATGACCACACAGCCAGCGCTAAAAACATGTTTACACTACAGCATAGAAACAATGACAAATTAAAGAAACCTCACAGCAACACCATCATCCCATTAGACCCCCGGAACACAGTAAACATATTGCCGTATATGCCACACATCACACATCACACTCAACAGTTAATGTTCATGAAACTATAGTTTCATAAGCTTGCGTACAAAATGAACTAATTAATGCTTTGATGCTATAATTTTAAGTACATTCTAAATAACGTTTAAAACTTATTGTATAGGTCCTGAAACTTAATCTTGCTATGAACCGGAACGCTTAATCAATTCCACAAAAGTCGATCTAATCGATTGTGCAGGCCGATGTTATACTTCCTGTCCAGCCTTTCCTCCTTCCTTTCTGCCAATTTTGTCCGTCATGGCTCCGATTGTGAGTAGCAAAATGTCGAAAAAAGCACTCTTAGATTGATTATATTTGCTTTTATTTTGTAATAGTAAGAACACATATAAGCTGTGTATCGTATTACCCATTTCAGGCAAGGAAATAATCGTTCATTTTGGTTTGTTTACTGCGTACGATGAAACCACGTTGGGCTTCTGCTATCGTTAGCTAGCCGTGGCTAGTGCTATCACGTCAGCGCATTACCTTTCATGTTCTACATGTCCGCAAGTAGCGAGGACGTTTAAATGGCTTTTTTATGTGTAAAGACTCAAATTATTTTGTGAAATTTGGTTGCTAGTTTTGACATCAGCGTAAAGTGAGTAATCAAACACAAGTTTTAAGTGCAACTCGAGTGTTGTGGTCATAGAAAGTTTAATCGATTCATTTGGACGCAACGTTTATTGAGAGAAAAGTTTGATCACTCATCGAAGTGAGACTGACCTCGAGTGCTGTGGGTTTCTCCAAAGCGCTGTAGCCATTAGATCACATCGGTCATATGTCTTTATATGATCAAAGATGGTTTAAAATATTACATTTGTCCAAGACTGTTGTTTTTCGGGAGTTGCGGATGAGTCTGAAATTTGGTTGTTTGAACAACGTTTTGCATTGTACTGTTAGAAAAAGCCAGTGGTCAAGAAGCAGGGTGGTAAGAAGAAGAAACAGATCCTCAAGTTCACCCTGGACTGCACTCACCCTGTCGAGGATGGCATCATGGATGCTGCTAACTTTGTAAGTAATCAGCTATCTGACCTTAATTTCCATGCTGGCCGTCGCACAAAGTACAGTAGCAGCTAAGCAAGATCCGTGGACATGGGAATACCGATTTCCACTCTTTCAACCTGTCATTTTTTTTCCCCTTGTTGCATCGATGCTAATGCAGTTGCTGTTATCGCTCTATGATGGTGCTGTCTTTCAAACAAGGATATTCTACTCAAGTATTACTATGATGAAGTTCTCTTTAACTGCAATTGGTATTCTAAAGTTAAACTTGCATGTCATCTGGAATAGCTGTCATGTCTTATCAGCAGTTATCTTCTTCCAATGACACGTTAGTGTGTAATTTTTCCAATCTTTTAAAGTGTATGTGAGCAGTTTACGCAAATTTCATGATTATCTGACCCTTTGTCATTATCCATATGTAGTCATTGGTGAAATAAAGAGGGAGACACTCAGCTAATTTGGTGACCTAATTTGTGTGCTTGTTTGTTTTAAAATTTCTATAAGGCCCTGTGATGTTTTTCTTGCTCTTCTGCACTGCAGGAGCAGTTCCTACAGGAGCGCATTAAAGTGAATGGAAAAGCTGGAAACCTGGGCGGTGGTGTGGTGTCCATCGAGAGAAGCAAGAGCAAAATTGCTGTGAACTCCGAGGTTCCTTTTTCCAAGAGGTATACATTTCAGCACAGCCTTAAAAAAGTTGGGATTTGATGTTTTGCAATTCCCTTTAAAATGCACATGCTGTCAGTGAATGTTTTTATATGCAAAACATTGAATACTGGTGCCCTGATGCAGTGAGGATAGCAGGTGCTAACCTTTCTGTGTAGAATGAGAACAAGGGATGGGAGACAGTGCATTCTTTGACGTCAAGAGACTTTTATTAACAATTCTGCAGCAATGTGCAAAACAACACTGGATAATTGGATTTTCAAATTGCACCACTGAATGAAACCTTATAAATTATTTAGTTTTATATATGCAAATTAAACAACTTTTTCATAGGTTTAGTTCACATTGTATTTTAAACCATTTGGCTAATGTAACAGTAAAAAATGGAAAGAAAAAAAACATGTATATTTACCCCAAACAATATGTACTCCGCACTTTCCTTTTGGCTTGCTTTGTATAAGTCTGCCTTATACAAGCAAAGACTAACAAACCAAGTGGAGGAGGAATTTGATGGGCTCCCTTTGCTATAAAAGGGTGGGTTTATTTCGATTTTGTTGAGGTTAAAGATAAAAAGAGCATGAGCCGTGCTGTATGCAGACTATGCCATACTGTCATTTTTGTAATACTACAAATGTGAGAAATTCCATCGCATGGTTTCGCTCAGAGTTGGAGGAAAAACAATGTTTCAACTGTATAGTCGCACCCTCTCTCTTTAATGGGATTAATGCTTAAATCAAAGAATAACTCAGGAAAACTGGCAGGGTGTTACTCGCATGTGATGCAAGGAATTCCAACTTCTATAGCTTCAGAATCTTACGTCACAATGAGATTATTTTAATTATGAATCATTAATTACACTATTTTCTTCAAATTAGTTAACAATAATCAACTTTCGTTTGGACTGCTATTGTAGCCTTCTGTTTCATAGTAGAGTTGCAAAGTGCCTTAGTGATTCACAGCTCCATTGTTTTGTTTATTCTTTCATAATGTAGGGTTTGAAAGTTAAGAACAAGGAGGAGTAGGAAGCTCGCAACAAGAAATATTTGGCGTTAGATCCTAAACTAGGGTGGGCATTTGTGTGGCTTTAGAGTTTGTAGATTTAATCACTCTGCTGTTTCTGGGCACAAATTAAGGTTTATACAGATTTGGTGTTGTCATGCTTATTAGCAAACATACACGCCTCTTACTTGTGACTCGTGGTCTTTTTCAGACTTTGTAGGGATCCATTAGTAAATAAAACGTCTCATTGAGCAAGCAAAACTCAATCAAATGATAGCTTTTAAAGTTGCTTAAGGGAATATTTTTATGGTGAAATATTACATTTTAATTGCTATTAATGTTGAAAATGCCCCCCCAAACCCCAATGGGGAAAAAAAAACAAAAACCGAACTGCGTTACATAGATTTATCAATTTGCCTATTTGTCAATTGCTGAGCACATCCCGTGCTTTCCTGTGAAATCTTTACTGGCACACAGGAAGTGACGTACTTCTATGTATTTGTAGACTAGCCATTTATCTTGTGTATATTTACACTATTTAAATTGATAACGTTGTTTTTTGTTTGATTGGTTTTTTTGTGGTTTTTTTATACCTTTATTGGATAGTGACAGTGAAGGCAGGCAGGAAATGGGCGAGAGAGAGAGAGGGGTATGGCCTGCAACAAAGGTCGCCAGCTGGATTCGAACCAGTGACATTGCGACCATGTGGTTTACGCTATAACCATTCAACTGTGTAGGCGGCCTTAAATTGATTAATTTGACGTTGTTGGTTGTACACAAATGACAAAAACGAGAAGTCAGAACTAGGAGCCATGCAGAATGACCCTCGATTATTTTTCATGTCATGGATTTTGATAGGAAAAAGATATATTTTTTTGTTTGCTTTTGAAATAACCAATGCTCAGCAGATCAGATTTAAGATGAATTGACTATTGGACTTGTTCTAATTCAACAACTTACTTTTAAAGTCATCGTCTTTGATATATAAATGTTTGCCTTTGGGTAAGGAACTTTTAAACTGTAATTTTTCACCCACATAAACAGAGGAATACTGGCTAGTATGTAAGAGGGCTAGGAGATTGATTTCTTGTCCAAGGGCATTTTGATGGGTGAGATGGATCAGTGTTATTCTCCATGGAATGAAAAGGTCCGTATAAAAGAGCATTTGACCCTGTGTTGCTGTCCCCATTAGCCATGTTTCTATCCAAGCATCACATGAATTATTTGCAAGCTTTTTAAAGTTGGAGAAATTGCAGATTAGTATGCTTTCCATTAATGGTTTTTAAGAGATGAAACAATCCCTGTCAGTAATGCCGGGGTCGGACTACACCAATGCATCATGATTTTGTTGTCGCCGACGAGTTTCCAGCGTGGGGCCCGTTTATGAATGTCGGGAACAATTAACGGGTGTCTTAACCTCGTGTAGTGTTACATAATCAAAGCACAGCGATGTGGTGTTTGGGACGCCCCACGAAAATAACCACGGGTCATGTGCATTCTGAATACATGTATCCTTTGTGGGGTTTGACATTGACCCAGACTGGTTTAAACTTGGTCAAACGCTACACTAGCTAGCTACTACCACAGTGTGTGGCTACTACTGCTGCATAAAATCATGTCATGAAAAAGGAAAAAATTATGTAAGGACATGGTCAGTGGATATTAAATCACAGTATATCATAGCGATTAGTCATGGGTATGATGTAAAACTGCAACCGTCGAGTCGTCGGCGACTAATCCAGCACCCCCACTTCAACCCTTGTGTTGTTGTGAGGAGGGTGTGTGGACACCCAGCAGGACTAAAAACAAAACCTGTCAAAGGGCGGCTGAGTTCCTCTGTGAACCAACAGCCATCCATACCTGCAGAGGAGATAGGGACCACCAGGTACTCCCCCTGTTGAAACAACGATGACTCAACCAATTGTTGAGTCATCAGCTGTGCTCCTACGACCTCCATAGGTTACAGAACTGATAATGATGATGATGATATCAGAGTGATTAGTTGTCAGCTGTTGGTCTCACACACATAAAATGTCTGTTCCCTACTCCCCGCAAGTGATTGTGTTTCAGTTGACATTGTGTTGATGGCAGATGTTAGGCCTTGTGGATCTTTTGTTTATCAGTTCATCTGGTTGCCTTTTCAGTATCCATCAAGTGCAGTTGTTCTTTCTGTATGCTTTTGTTCAGTCATGGTTACAGACCCCCCCCCCCCCCCACACACACACACACACTCGTATTTTGAGTGTCATTCATTTGCTCAGAAAGAGAGAAAATGCCCAATAAACAAAGCTAATGATGAATTTGACTGATAGCATTATTATTATACATATTATATATATATATATATATATTTATTTTTTTTTGCGCAAATGTTCTATAGATGTTGCAATATCGTGAATTCTTTTGGCTACAATGACTCTGTAGTGAAAATATAACATTGTGACAGCCCTATATAGGAGGTTGTATTTAAGATTTTTGAGTTTCCATTGATCTTTTATTATTCCCTACTTACACATTTGCATAAATGTAGTTTGATGGAAATGCAGATAATGGCACCAGTCTCGGTCATTTCAGTCTGGTTGGCAACATTAAACTGTAGAGTGACTGACCCACTCTTACAGCTTTTATAGCATTTTTTATTAGTTGCCAGATCACTGCTGAAATTCCTTTTCCAGTTAATTGCCCTAGTTCAGATCTTTGTGACGTCTTGTATTGTAAATGAACAATACAGATCTGCAGCTGCATTTGTATTCTGCAAGTATATTCGACTATGCTTCAATTTTTCATCATTTTGTTTCTGCAGCATGTATGCTGAAGTCTTCACAGGGTTGCTGGTTGCCATGGCAGTTACCAATACTTGCTAGCATAAAAGGCAAATATAGGAGTGGCTCATGACTTTGAAATGAAGAGTACAAAACTCACTTGAGCTGAGGGCTGTCTTTCACTGTAGGTTTTGGTCTTTTAACATATGCACATTTGATGTTGGGCAAAGAAATATTGATAAACATTCCAACCAGGGGTCTGTGTTAACTGCAGTAATCCACATTTTCTTGTAGTGTGGAGACTCTATGGGCTAACAAAGGTCTTGTGTGTGTGTGTGTGTGTGTGTGTGTGTGTGTGTGTGTGTGTGTGTGTGTGTGTGTGTGTGTGTGTGTGTGTGTGTGTGTGTGTGTGTGTGTGAGAAAGAGAGAGAGACAGACAGATAGACAGACAGACATACAGACAGAGAGAGACAGAGAGAAGCAGTGACCTGTTGGTTGCCAGGTGATGGAGGTGGAATGTTTTTGCAAAACCACATATGCTTTAATTCTGGTGTTCAGGTTGCTTTATTTTCATTAAAAGTGAGTGTTTTTTATCTTTAGCCAAATGGCAATGTGTTTTGATCAATTTTATTCTAAACCTACTTGACATCCATTGCCTCGATGGAAAACTTCAAACTGAAATTGCCTTTCCTGGCACCTCCTGTGGCTTTTAAAGTGCATTTAAAACACTCAAGGGATTGGGATTTTTTTTTAAGAGGGAAGCTATCTCATTTATGTAGAATACCCCATTTGAAATTTCCTAAATAAAGTAGACAGATAGAAGCTGATCCTAAAATGGTATATGGCTGGTATATGGTAAATGGCGGAAATGTTATACCATGTGTGTTAGTATAAATAAGGAGATAAATACCATAGAGGCTGGGATTGTGGATCAATTTTGTTGGGATAATTTATTGATACACTGTATAACTACTTTGGAAAACTTAATATTGGTAGGTTTTCACAGATGTAAATAGGCTGGCATTGATCAGTGAGATGGCATAGCTGTCTGAAGCTGCACAATAAAAATTGCTCTTCTCCACTCCACCTGCTAGACTCTGAGATTAATTAGCGTCTTGATTAGTGTCAGGTTGCTGAGCTCATTGTCACACTATAATGAAATGGGACTTGACTGTGAGTGCATGATTGTTATTTGCGCAGTCCCAATAAAAGTTAAAGGAACCCTTTTGACAAAGGTGCAAATGCAGAAAATGTAATAGCCATAAATTAGTATTGGTATCCCTTTTGTTTAATCGTTTCAGATCATGACTGAAGAAAGATGTTAGCTCTGATGTAATGGGATGGCACAACCATGTCCTTTCCAAAACATTCAAACATAGACTGCATTTGCACTCGTGTTATTTTACTTGCATTCGTGTTTTTTACTGCTTTGTTTTATTGTAGTTGATGTAAGGTGACTTGTCATGAAAGGTGCCTTTAAATAAAATGCATTATTATATTATTATTTAAGCTTAACCTTTTGTATATCAAAAGCCTGCAGTCATTGGAAATCCAGATTTGTGCTTTGATTTCTGTTACTGGTGGTATACAGAATACTTGGGCTTATTCCTTTAATCCACACTGAAGAATTCACAAATATATCAACTTTTGTTTTAAAGCTACACTTTCATGCTCTAGTCAGTCAGTTTGTTACCAGCACTTGCATCAATGATATGCAAAGGAAATTGGGCATGCAAACTTATATAACACAAGAAATGTTACGAGCCCAGAGACATTAAAATGGATATAGGAAGATGAAAGCAAATGCACGGATTTAAATTTAGATTTTTTTTTGGATTTTGATATATTTTATTGATCCCCGTGGGGAAATTATACTCTGCATTTAACCCATCCTAGCTGTGTAGCTAGGAGCAGTGGGCAGCTGCCGTGCAGCACCCGGGGACCAACTCCAGTCCATCTTGGCATGCCTCGGTCAGGGCCACAGACAGGAGTATTAACCCTAACATGCATGTCTTTTTGATGGTGGGGGAAACCGGAGCACCCGGAGAAAACCTACCGCAGACATGGGGAGAACATTCAAATTCCACACAGAGGACGACCTGAGATGACCCCCAAGGTTGGGCAACCCCGGGGTTCGAACCCAAGACCTTCTTGCTGTGAGGCGACAGCACTAACCACTGGGCCACCGTGCTGCCCAATGACTCCCAGATAGGAGTTACCATGGGTCTTAGCTGACTAATGTAAGCTTGGCTTCCATGTACTTACGGCCTTGTCTCTCACCAATCAACAAGTAGTTGAGAAAGAGCAAAGTTTTGTTTTCTGGGGACGCGGCCTCTGGTTAACCCATTGGGAAATCATCATTTGCCAGTTCTAACGTGTATGGCTGAGACATGCCAAATTTACCCTATGGTGTCATTGCTAGCACAACACTCACTGCCATTGGGCTGCTGGTGTCACTGGGAAGATGCCACTGTCAGTCATTATTCTGATTGGGAAGAATAGTTGCTTTTTTAAGCATGTTAATTACAGTAAATGTTTTTTTCTTTAAATTCTATTTTTGGTTGATTTTTTTCCACGTCCGATATCTTCAATATCGTAGACTTTTTTTTAAGTCTAATCAATTTTATTTGTATAACCCAATATCACAAATTACAAATTTGCCTCAGTGGGCTTTACAGCAACACAACATCCTGTCCTTAGACCCTCTCATCGGATAAGGAACAACTCCCTACAAGAAAACCCTTTAACTGGGAGAAAAAAATAGGAAGAACCCTCAGGGAGAGCAGCAGAGGAGGGATCTCTCTCCCAAGACGGACAACGTGCAATGCATGTTGTGTTTACACAATTTACAGAATACAACACTGAAAGAGGATAAACAGAATTATAATGGAATTATAAAATTTATGAAGAATATGATGCACAGGATGCCAATTTTAAGGCAGTTTTCAGGGGCTTTAAGCTACTTGCTGTACCCAAATGGCAGGGATCTACTGAATGAGGAAGATCAGGGTTGTGTCTTAATTGTCACTGAAATACTTAATTGATTTCTTTTTTTTAATCTAAGAATGTATTGAGTCCTGTTTGTGAAAAACTGTTGTCCTCTCCTTCGAGGACCAGAGAGGCTAGCAATTTATACCATGAAAGTCACTCGGCTGTACTACTGTACATACATATATTCACACACACACACACACACACACACACACACACACACACACACACACACACACACACACACACACACACACACACACACGAACATGCCATAAAATCGACTTTGCTCCGTTCAGAGAAAATGACTCGTTTCCTCCTGTTTTTAACAGGTACTTGAAGTATCTCACCAAGAAATATCTGAAAAAGAACAACCTGAGAGACTGGCTGCGTGTAGTAGCCAACACCAAGGAGAGCTACGAGCTGCGCTACTTCCAGATCAACCAGGACGAGGAAGAGGAAGAGGATGACGATTAAACTTTACACCACTTTTAATAAAATGTTGGAAGGGGAAAGAAAAAAAAACGACCTGCGTCTTGTTTTTCCTTGACAATACACCTTTTCACCTTAGTATCCCTCAAGTAATTTGGCTAGATGCTGCATACAGCGATAAACACCGATCAGCCAAAACATTAAAACCACTGACAGGTAAGTGAATAACATTGATTTATCTTGTTACAATGGCGGGGGTCAAGGGGTGGGATGTATTGGGCAGCAAGTCAGTCATTGAAGTTGATGTGTTGGAAACAGGAAAAATGGGCAAGCATAAGGATCTGAGTGACTTTGACAAGGGCTAAATTGTGATGGCTAGACAACTGGGTCAGAGCATCTTCAAAACAGCAGGTCTTGTGGGGTGTCACCAGTATGCAGTGATCAGTACCTACCAAAAGTGGTCCAAGGAAGGACAACCGGGGAACCGGTGACAGGTCATGGGTGCCCAAGGCTCACTGATGCACATGGGGAGTGAAGGCTAGCCCATGTTGTCAGAGCCCACAGAAGAGCTACTGTAGCTCAAATTGCTGAAAAAGTTAATGCTGGCTATGATAGACATGTCAGAACACACTGCATCACAGCTTGCTCTGTATTTGGCTGTGTAGCTGCAGACCGGTCAGAGTGCCCATGATGACCCCTGTCCACCACCAAAAACACTTACTTGGGTGTGTGAGTGGGAACTGGGGACCATGGAGCAATGGAAAAAGGTGGCCTTGTCTGATGAATCAAATTTTTCTTAAATCATGGATGGCTGAGTGTGTGTGCATTGTTTTCCTGTGGAAGAAATGCCACCAAGATGCACTATGGGAAGAAGACAAGCGGGTGGAGGCAGTGCGATGCTCTGGGCAATATTCTGCTGGGAAACCTTGGGTCCTGGCATTCATTCATTTGGATGTTACTTTGACACATGCCACCTACCTTAAGATTGTTGCAGACCAGGTCTGCAACATGGCAACAGTATTCCCTGATGGCCGTGGCCTCTTTCAGAAGGATAATGCACCCACCCACACTGCACACATTGTTCAGGAATGGTTTCGGGAGCATGACAAAGTTCAAGGTGTTGCCTTGGCCTCCAAATTTCCCAGATCTCAATCCGATTTAGCATCTGTGGGATGTGCTTTAAAAACAAGTCTGATCCACGGAGGCCCCACCTTGCAATTTACAGGCCTTAGAAGATTTGCTAACCTCTTGGTGCCAGATACCAGAGGACACCTTCAGAGGTCTTGTGGAGTCCACACCTCGACATGTCAGAGCTGTTTCGGGAGCACAAGGGGGAATGGTTTGTATTTCTGTTTGTAAAGATTTCCTCACTCTCTGCATCACTGAACAAAATCATTGTTCAGGTGGGGACAGATTAGGCCTCTTTTTGGGTCAACAGACATACACAGTATTAGGCAGGTGGTTTTAATGTTTTGGCCAATTGATAATTTTCGTTTCACATGATTTCTATCTTGCAGGGATGAATGAATGCGCAGTACAAAGGCATCTTTTCAACGTTTTTGTGACGACAGATGTTAAAAAGAGATGCCCCTGCTGTACATGACAAGTCTTCTTTTCCACAAATCCGGCAAACGGGTGAAGATGGCAAAACTCGCACGTGTTCCCTTGGGTGCGACGGCAACGGGGCATCGTCTGTTGCAGCCATGGTAACCTCGACAACCACCGCAGCTTGGTGGCGGACACGACGCCGGCCGTGCGTGTGTGTTTTGTCTTTTCCTAGTCTGCATGCAAACTGAGGTTTCTGGGGGGGAGGAAAGCCGAGCAGGGTTGTGGATATTTAACGCAACTGATTCAACTAAATAATAAATGGCAGGTTACACTCACCTGGAAACGGCAAAGCGCCCTAGATTAAAAAAAGACGAAAAAAAGACGTGCCTGTGCATTCATTCAAACGCCCCCCCCCCCAGAAATATGCACGGTTCAGATTTTTATTTTTTTTTGTTTTTTTTGAAAACGTTGTCACTACCCGTCCCACTCGAATGGCCTGACGCACGACGCCTCAGTGTGGAGGTATAGCTACACGATCTTTCAGGCATCGGCAGAAGTTTGCCGGCCAACATCCCCCGTGTGTGTAACCTCCGATTGCGCGGACGGACTTGGGCGAAAAGGGAAAATGGGCAAAGCGACAGGCGAGGGGGGGGGGGGTTGTCATTCGCGGCGCTGGTACCGCCACCCGTTCAAACGCGCCGCACACTTAACTAGTCGAGGTGGTAACTAGAAGGGCATGACTAACTAGTTGTGGGTGAAATTATGGGATGGATTGTCATGGCAACAGACCAGACGTCACTATCTGGGCATGTGTGTTCCATTTTTGTCTTTCTTGTTTTCAGAGTGGGACCTGGATAGAGAACAGTGGAAAAATATGTATTTCTTCTTTTCCTGAAGGGAAATCCAGCTTGAACTGGGGGGGAGAAGGACTAAAAATAAATTTAAAAAAAATATATTTTTTTTCATTTCTCGACGAATATTTCTGTGGTGGAAGGAAGAAACAGGCTGTTGGCACCTTGAGGGTTAACTTTGAGCATTCTCAGCCTAAAGGGTCTGGGGGGATGAGATAAAGATGCCGGGGTCGCTCAGTAATGAAGACGAGGGACAAGACGACATGGATTTTGAAGACGATATGCCAGGTGAGAGGAAGGGGGGGAGGGGGTAGGCGGAGTGTCCTTCACATATTTTGCGCCGCTACGCCTTGAATGCGGGGAAAAGGGCTTGTCCTGTGTTCTTGAGACCAAATAGGAGGAGGGGTGGGGTGCATTAAGCAGAGTCATGCTATTATTTTTTCACGACCCAGTGTCTCTAAGGGGGTAACGGGGTCTTCATTTTACTGCCGGCGGAACACATCGCAAAAAAATTTGACGTGATGAAAGCGACGGTTTCGAGGCGATCTTGTCAGTGACATTTTGTGGTATATGCTTGATCGCAATTTCTTTCTCTTGAAAGGGAACAAAAATGGGAGGGGGGATATTAGGCTACTTTCGTTCAGATAGCGTTTAAATGCGTTTCAGCACATTCATATTTACCGTGCAGAAGCTGTGGTCCTTGTTTAATTTCTCGGATCTAGCCTTGATGAAGCCAGATTCCTGCAGGACACTAATGAGAGGATGTTGTGTTTAGCGCCGAGAAGCTGCATTTAGAAATGAAAACGTGATTGTTAATGTTGTCGTGCAAATGAAAGGTGTGACGAGGTTTCGCTGCTGTTTCTGCTAGTAACTGAGAAGATATGCCAAGGTGCTCTGACTTCTTTTCTTTTTTTGGGTACCTCCAGCACTGGCCGCAGAGGTGTAAAAGCCACGTGTATACAGTAAACACCGATTTTCAAGTGTCCGGTGCTGCGGTGGTCCTCACTGGAACATGACTCCTAAAATGCAGCACATGCGCCAGGCTTGTGGACATACCGACCCGATCAGTTGAACTGAAATCACAGCTCTGATCCTTGTCAACATTTCTGGTTGCTTTCACATGGTGGCTTTCACTGAGGCCACCAGCCTGGTCTGGTAACTGTCCACCTGGCAGCTAACCAACCATCAGCACTTACAGCGAGTATACTATCTGTCTAAAAATGGTGAATGTAAGGATTCACCGTCGTACTTTTACTGTCTGCCAAAAGGCCATTGGTGAAATTAATGTGTTGTTGACAGTAAGTTTGTCTACGCCGCTAGTCCTCTGACCCATCTTCCATTTCATGGCTTCGACTTTCAGAAACGTTGATGGTTTGTGGATGATTTTGGTGTTTTGTTGTGGAATTTTAGGGTGGTCTTTTAGAAGACTCATTGACTCCCTAGTCTGCTGCACAACATGATAGGAAACCTGAGCCTATGACCTAGGTTGCAGTCATTATATCTGACGTGTATTTATACTGCTAGTGTAAAGCAAGAGTCTGTCGTGTGGAGCCGAGAAAGAGCCTTGCTCATCAGTCTCTCCATCCATCTCAGTCAAGCTAGGCCCTAAATCTCTTCAAGGGGCCATAACGTGGCCTAGGTGTGTCTAGGGGCTTGCGTGATGAAGGGCCCCCTGGACACTCCAGCCAGGCATCCTTAGTGTCAGTTCAGTCTTTGAGAGCAATAGATTCATAGTTGTTGTTGTTGTTGTTTTTTTTTTTACTCCGCCAGTGCACTCTGATGATTTGCCATGGGTTCAGTGTCAAGGGCAAAGCTTAAAAATATGTCACTTTGCCCTCCAATTCCTTCTCACATCAGAAGAAGGGAGAGAGAGGTTTGCCACTTATAACAACAGACAGAGTACGACAGAAAGGCTGACAGGTCCACATACCCATGTAATGTTCTTTTTTCTTCATTACGCTCATAGCTTAATAAACGTGTCTCTATGGTATGGTGTCATAAAAATCTTAATCTCATTTAACTAAGGTTTTTTTGTATGAGTCATCTCTGGGTGAGAGAGGAGCTACACTCTTGTTAATGTTGCTAGCATTTAGAGGAATTATTTACGAGTTCAGAAATTCAAATGAGGATATGCACGCCCATCATTATATCGTTGATTGATGTTAGTAATTAGCTTCATCCGGGCACATTGAGTACAAGAATAGCATTTGCATTTAGCACAGGCTAAATGTTACCTGCACTAAGCCTTCCAAATAAAATGACTCGGTAACACATTTGTTTTTTCGCACAACATTTTTGAGGACTGGTATCAAAGGCAGCCGGTGTGCATGGAAAAGTGTGCAAGAGAAGGAGAAGGAGAGCGAGAGAGTCAGAAAGAGAGAGGAGTGTTTTGCAGCTAAGGCATCATCTACGTATGTCAGCCATGTCTGACGGAGAAAGCAACCACTGATGTGTGTCCCCAATAAAACCCAGTACTTGGTTTAACACGCACGAGAGGGAGGAGGTTCAGTTTATTATGGCAGGTAGACTAAAGATTCTTAATGAATTTCAGGAAAGGTTTTGGAGACCTCCATCATAATCAGACACCTTGTTTTCCTTATGTGTGTGCATGTGTGTGTGTGTGTGTGTGTGCGTGTGTGCATGCGTGTGTGTGTGTGTGTGTGTGTGTGTGTGTGTGTGTGTGTGTGTGTGTGAATTCATATCATTATTTTTTATTTCGATATCAAGAGCAACATCCATAGTAAGTGATATCAGGGAAACTGGAAATTGAGACAGAGGCAAGAAGTCGAGTTTAAACTTAGGTGTCACGCATTTTTATTAACATTTAATAAAAGTAGTTTAACCTCGAATTTAAAGCCAAGTGAAACATTAGAATCTCAACACTCAGGATATAGTTTAGAAATAGTATCAGCATCAGCTTGGCAGAGCTAAGATCCTGTGGGACTTCAAGTTCCAGACTGACAAGCAGGTGCTGGCTAACCAACCAGACATTGTGGTGGTCGACAAGGAACAGAAGAAAGCAGTAGTGATTGATGTCGCAGTCCCAAGCACTGGCAACATCAGGAAGAAAGAGCAAGAGAAGCTAGAGAAATACTAAGGGCTGAGGGAGAAGGCGAAATCTACAGTAGTCCCAGTGGTGATAGGAGCACTAGGAGCTGTGGCCCCGAAACTGGGAGAGTGGCTCCAGCAGATTCCAGGAACAACATCTGAGGTCTCTGTCCAGAAGAGTGCAGTCCTAGGAACAGCTAAGATACTGTACAGAACCCTCAAACTCCCAGACCTCTGGTAGAGGACCCGAGCTTGAGGAAGACACACACCATCTATATATAGTATAGATTTCTTTACACTCTTCATCACTGACCATTACAAAAATGGAAATAATCTGATAGTCAAATCATTGTTTAGGTGGGGACAGATTGGGCCCCCTTTTGGGTTAACAGACATATTTAGCACTTCCCACAGCAGATGACAAATAGAAAGACTGGGTCAGAAATTGATCTAAATGTTTCCTCATAGCAACATGTTGCTATGCAAAAAAATGGAACAATGGTGAGGCAGCTCCTCAAGCGCAGCTGTCCTTTGGATCAAAAAAGTCGCCCTGTGTACCACTGCTTTTTAGTTGATGTGCCACATGCTCTCACATCTCTGTATCCTTTTCTTTTACTCCCTGCGCTTTCACTGTTGCAGGTCTCTTTATTATATATATATTTTTTTATTTTATTTATTTTATTTTTTTGTTCTTCCCTCAAATTGAGGGATTATCACAGGCTTTTGTGTGCCTACAAATGTTATCCCCAATTGGAAAATGGTCTATTTTAGGATCTCATGCAGTGAAAGTTGACACCATTTTTCCCTTCTCCGCGTGCACGTAGCCTATAATGGAGGGGTGTTTTTTTATGTATATTTGCAGATATACAGTGCTACGTTTGGATGTGTTTGTTATTGCCCTCAGTTGCACCTCGTTTTGGAAATGTGCTCATTACTCGCGGTATGTCGTCTAGTGCATGGTCCTCTTTAGGGATAGATAAGATTTTAATGTTGATATGTGCAGCATATCCCCTCGTCATCTTAATGTTCCGATTAGCGAAGAACAGTGGCTAGGTTTCTTTGTCTGAAAGCATTTGATGGCTGAGGTACAAGCAACCATCAAAGAGGAGAATCCTTGGCTCCATCTTTCTTCCTCTATGGCGGGCAGCCTGGGCTTCATTGAGTGAGTATTTCCACACGGGGGCTGTCAGGGAAAAGGATAATGTGTTTGCCTGTAAACTCTGGCTTTCTCGCCAGGGAGCGACTCATGAATCTCCCCTCTAATGGGTCGCTCCATTGGACAAGCCCTTGCAAGAAGGTCAGAGCAGTGTTAGTGCCATTCCTCAATGCACGTAGCAGAGGGCACATGTGCCAAGTGGAGCGGCGGTCCTCCCTCTGACAGGATCTGGTGCCAGTCCCCTTTGGCCACATGACTGAGTGACCACACCATCACTCACACACACACACACACACACACACACACACACACACACACACACACACACACACACACACACACACACACACACACACACACACACACACACACACACAGCTGGCATAGCCTTTCCCTCTCAGCGACCAGAAAGATTATCTTTTTCCCTGGTGGCATTCCTTTGGGAGGCGACACCGACCATTTAGTTGTGAGGGTGCCAGAAACAGTTTTTTGCAGTTGCTTCTCATGCAAAAGCAATGCAGTCTTTGCACTCACATGCACCAATTTTTTTTAATATAATTTATTCTTTAACTGTTGCAATATAGCTACTATACTGTTGGCTTACAAATCGAGTGCTTTTCTAAGAGACTGTTGCTAGGCCTATATACTTGCATCCACTTGATGAAACGATCATATCCGGTTTGACTTGGATAAGTGCACTAATTTAATCTGTTGTTAAGGGTAATTGGGTGTGCAACACCAAGTTCTAAACCTTATTTCAATAAATGGCTCTCCCACTCAGTAAGGCTGAAAGACTGCCGTTAGGTTTAGATAATTTATTGCATTCGAAGCAGAGCAAGAGCACAATTATTTTAGCATGAAGCTGTCTTCATTGAAAATGGCCGGCGATATCTTCTTTATCTGTTCGCCCACAAATAAGGGAGAGCCAGAGAGTGGACTGTATTTTCCCTTTGTGTAAACTAGGGCTGTCTCCCACTGCATCTCAGTTCATTTCATCATGTGTGCATCGGAGAGAGATGTGAGCTGCCTGCTGCCATGACTTGCCTGGTAGACAGCTAGCATAACCCAAATGTAAAAGAGCTCCCACTGTGAGACATTAAAGACATAATCTCAAGGCGTCATTTAGAGGAAGAAAGATATTTTAATACAGAGGACAGACAGAACATCACGTGACAAAGAAGATGCAAAAAAGAAGAAGAAGAGAGAAACAAAGAAATTATATAAGAAAATGTAAGAATAAAGGACTGAACAAAAGAACAAACAGAAAAAGATAGGATACATTTGAATAGTAAAAAAAAAAGAAACACAAGAAAACAAAGGCGAAGGAGTATGGTTCAGTCATAGAAAGAAAGCTATGATAGATAGACAGACAGACAGACAGACAGACAGACAGACAGACAGACAGACAGACAGATAGATAGATAGATAGATAGATAGATAGATAGATAGATAGATAGATAGATAGATAGATAGATAGATAGATAGATAGATAGATAGATAGATAGACAGACAGACAGACAGACAGACAGACAGACAGACAGACAGACAGACAGACAGACAGACAGAGATAGATAGATAGATAGATAGATAGATAGATAGATAGATAGATAGATAGATAGATAGATAGATAGATAGATAGATAGATAGATAGATAGATAGATAGATAGATAGATAGATGGATGGATGGATGGATGGATGGACAGACAGACAGATAGATAGATAGATAGATAGATAGACAGACAAACAGAAAAAGCTATCTATCTATCTATCTATCTATCTATCTATCTATCTATCTATCTATCTATCTATCTATCTATCTATCTATCTATCTATCTAGATAAATAGATAGATAGCTAGCTAGCTAGCTAGATAGATGTATGCACATAAACAGGTCAAGAAAGCGAAAAGAGAGAGCAGCCGTTCTGTACTGGCGGAGGGGAAATCCATT
Source organism: Lampris incognitus (assembly GCF_029633865.1). NCBI lineage: Eukaryota > Metazoa > Chordata > Actinopteri > Lampriformes > Lampridae > Lampris > Lampris incognitus. The sequence continues at coordinate 109,171,901 of NC_079212.1, forward strand.
TCTTCTCTGAAAAAACACAGACGATATACCATGAGGTTGTCGTTGCCATTGATTAAACCTTGGGTGCCACCGAGGGCTGTGTGTGTGTGTGTGTGTGGGGGGGGGGTCCTGCTAGCGTGGCTAAATAGAGGATAAGTGGTCGATGAGGCTTGCATGTCTACTACAGAGGAATCCCTCCTCATCACTCTTTCACTCCAGCTACCCAGGGGAATGGAGGACTGCGGGGCTGGTGTTGGCTGACTGACTCCAATACTTGTGCTGCATATTTCATGCCCTCCAGTCTGAGCGCGCACGTCTCCGTGTACAAGAAAGGCAGGGAGACAGAGAGAGAAAAGGAGTGATAAAGAGAGACAGGTAGATAAAGACAAGGCGAGAGGAACTCTGACACAGAGAGAGAGAGAGAGAGAGAGAGAGAGAGAGAGAGAGAGAGAGAGAGAGAGAGAGAGAGAGAGAGAGAGAGAGGGAGGACGTATCATGTGAGAGCCTCTTTGTGATGATGTATTTTTTCTTCTGCTGCTGTCTCACCGCTGTCTCTCCTTTACTTACTCCTCGGTGACCCACTATGGCACCATTGAAGTCTGCCGTGCTCAGCGGTTGGCATGCCCGTTACACAGCAGCTCTGACACAGTACAGTTTGACAACCAGCTGTGGGTCTCTTCATTCCTAGCAAGCATTAAAGTCAGCAGATATGCTCTGTTGTACCTCAATGTGCCCTGGGGGTGGGGGTGGGGGTGTTTCCGCTCAGAGGTGGGGCAGTTAATGCCACGTGTTTGTGTTTTGACTGGAAAAGTTGACCCACACTTAATGATCTGCTCTGATCAAGTGTTTTACTTCTTACAAAGTGTTCTGAAATGAAGTAAAAATAATCAATTTTCTATCGAACAGAAAGGCCAATGTTTATCCACTCAAGACAGTCGATGACTGTCTTGAGTGGACGGTAGGAAGCACACAAGCATGGAAAACAGTTTTGCTGTTCGGGGACAAATTAATTCATGTTTGAAATAAAATGATACTTTTCAGTGACATGCCAAATTGGCTTGAAAAGTAGTGGAACAACAGAGCCAAAACCTGGTCCTGAACATTTGGCCGGAGAAAATGTGTTAATTAATTTTTATGCTTATTGTGGTACATGAAGCCTGAGTACACAATGCTTGGTACATTGTGTCCCTGAACACAACACGGTCTTTGTTCTTATCTTTGAGTCCAGATGAGGATGACGAAGGTGAACGCCACACTGTTCCCCTCACGCCGCTCGAAAGCTTCTTCTCCGATGATGACTCCCTCAAACAACAGAAGAAGAAGAAGCCCAAAAAGATGAAAGAGGGGAAAATGCTCAAGGTTAAGAAGAGGAAAAAGGAGGTAAGCTGCAGTCCACAGTCACATTACGCATCGTGACCCCGCACTCGACAGGTCTGGCAGGGATTTCGGCAAGAGCTTACCCCACATTTTCTATTTCTCAAGCTCTTATATGGTGTCCCTTTGATTGGATCAAAGGTGTGTTTTGACCAGCAGACTGCCTCTAATCTAAATGAGAGGCAGCGAGGTGTCTCTGGCTCAGGGCACTTGGCGCCGATGTCATTGCTAGCATCGGTATAAGCTGTGTGTGTGAGCTGAGTACTAGTTTAGGGAGTCAATTTGTGAGTGTGCTGACGTTGGCATTGGTGGTGGGGGTATGTGCGGTAGGTCAGGAGTGTGCTGTGGGGGCCAGGCTTCCACAGCCGAGTGACAGAGCAGTTTCGACAGCCAAGCTTCTCCAGTGTCTAGGCTTTGACATTTAGACAGCAGGTTAGAGGTTTAAATGGCTTGCAGCGTAAACAGCGGCGACAGTTTCATCTCTATGTATCTCTTATTTAACCTTTGTTCAACCAGGTTATTCCCGTAGAGATCGTACATCTTGCTTTCAATGAGGTTCAGACAGCAGAGACTGGAGTTCGAGAAGCAAAGCCAAAGCATATGTCTATGAAACCTCTACTCAGCACCTACAAGCCTTCTAATGATCTGTGTTTGTTTTATGTTGTTTTTTCCCCCCCATGTGAATTAACACCAGCCCAGGTACTGTAATGATACTGAATGCAATAATCATCAACAAACCTTGTTATGAGATTGCTGAGCTTTGGGGCTAGGAGAGAAAGCTTGGCACAGCACACAGTGGTGTCCAGTTGAGCCCCTTTGCACACACGAATGATCTGTGAGCATATACGTTCCTCCTGACGTGCAGGATGACAGTGTGCAAGATTGAACTGTATTCCCAGCATCTCCATCTAGCCTGTGTTGGTAAGGACTCAGGGCAGTATCGGTGACACAGCCAGGATGTTTCTCCTCTGCTGGCTCACGGATGGCGGTGGTGCTGTGAGGAGCTTGGCTGGCCAGCTTGCCAACGGCCCTTTGGCTGCTCATGATAAACACTGAGCTCCGGGTCCTGCTGAGCTAATGATGGGGGACTCCCGCTCTGACACTCTTCCCTCTCTCTCATCGTCTCTTCCTCTCTTTTGCTCTCTCTCTCTCTCTCTCTCTCTCTCTCTCTCTCTCTCTCACTCACACACACGCGCACACACACACACACACACACACACACACACACACACACACACACACACACACACACACACACACAGTCATGCACACTCTGCTCCGACTGTCTTTACCTCTTCCCTCCCTCTCCTCCCCTGTTGTCCCTCTCACGGTGCATCACTTCATTCTTCCTCTTCATTGATACTTGCTCTTTTGTTGCGGTCCTTGCTTTATGGCATTTCGTTCTTTCTTTTTCTTTCTTTCTTTCTTTCTTTCTTTCTTTCTTTCTTTCTTTCTTTCTTTCTTTCTTTCTTTCTTTCTTTCTTTCTTTCTTTCTTTCTTTCTTTCTTTCTTTCTTTCTTTCTTTCTTTCTTTCTTTCTTTCTTTCTGTCCTTCACTCCTTCTTTTCATCCTCCTCCTTTCTTCACCTCAATTTTTTTTGTTTTTTTGTTTAATGCCATCGCCAAGGACTGACTGCTGCTATAAATAACTTCCAAACACTCCTGGGAGGTTGGTGTCAAACATCACCACAGATCAACTGGGGTCAGGGGCTCCCAGTGACGGATCTCCCTCCCATGTCACAGCCGCTGCTGGAAGGAATATTACTGAGGCAGGAACTCTGTTATTCCTCCCAGCTCTGAGGGAAACAAAGGACCTGTACAAACAGATAGGAAACATCTATAGTCCACTTTTTTAAGGATTCAGTTTTGGGATCTTGAATAAACATGTACTTGACTTTCTTGAAAAGAAAGAGGGTATGGATTTGCTATGGTAAAATATTGTGCATATGATGAAGCTGCAAAGTGTTGCCAGAAAGAGCAAAAGCTGTAATTGATTCCTGTGTATAGACGGGGCCTAAATTTCTCATGGTTAAATGTGTTGGGTGTGATGAGGCTCTGAAGTGTCACTCACAGCTGTATTTATTTGATACTTTATGTGCTGTTTTGTGTTACCTCCCTAAGGCAGAGCCATTATAGGCAAGGCATCTAATTCAATTATGCTATCAGGCCTTTTCCTTTTTTCTTCTGGATGAAGAGACACAGTCTTTGTTGCTGCCAGAGTCCTTTTTGGACCTGTAATGCACGCATAGCATTGAACTCTGGGCCACCTTGAACATCTTGTCTTTGCAGTTGCTCCCTGGATTAACAGTGGTTCTGCTTCCTTGCTTCTCCCCTCTTCTGCCTCCAACATTAACCCCCCACCCCCAACCCACCCCCTTTCCATTCCCCCCCTCCTCCCTCTCTCTGTGTCTTTTTTCTCTCTCTCTGTCACCATTTCTCCTTCTTATGCATAAATGAGATTTGTCTAGACCAGAATTGGAGCCCCGGCCTCTGCATAACAAGCTTGTTATGCAAACGCATCTGATTGGATGGCGCCGTTCCATTGGCTGCCACTGCTAGAGAGTTGGGGGGATGGGATGAGGGGGGTGAGGGTGGGGGGTGAGAGTGTGTGGAAGGGAAGAAAGAAAGAGTGAGAGAGCAAATGAAAGGGCAGCTATGAGAGAGAGTGAGAGAGAGAGAGAGAGAGAGAGAGAAGAAAAAGAACAATAGTGGCAATAGTGGGAGCTTTGAGGTGAGGTGTGTGAAAGAGAAGGAGAGAGGAGGAAAAAGAGAGGGAGAGAGAGTGCGAGAAGAGGGTGGGTGGGGATGGCGGGTGGGGGCTGTGTGAATAGAGAAATGGAGATAGAGAGGGAGAGAGAGACAAAGTGAGGAGAGAGAGAGAGAGAGAGAGAGAGAGAGAGAGAGAGAGAGAGAGAGAGAGAGAGAGAGAGCGAGAAAGAGAGAGAGAGAGAGAGAGAGCCAGACACTGCTCGAATTTGGTCTCCATGGCAACACAGCCGGGCTGCTGGTAGGGCTGGCGGGCGCTGCGGCAACGTGAGCCTTTCCGCTGTGCTGCAGAGCAAAACGCCTGCAAGTCTCTCCATGGATCCACACAGGCCTACTGTGCAACAGGCAGCAAGCAGACTGAAGTACTTACGTCCTAATTTACTCCAAAACACACATGCACACCTACAAACACAAGCTCGCTCTCTCTCTCTCTCTCACACACACACACACACACACACACACACACACGCACACACACACAGATTCACACATTCGTATTCAAACACACACATACACATAATTACACATGCATACATACACACATAATACACAACACAGCACACAAAAACATGTATATAGACAAAAAAGATAGAAACATATATCCCATACATATACATACTGTGCATAGACAAGAGGGAGAAAGATAAACACAAAGACATGCACAGGTGTAAAGGTGAGAGATGAGTAAATTGCATCTCTCTCTCTCTCTCTCTCTCTCTCTCTCTCTCTCTCTCTCTCTCTCTCTCTCTCTCTCTCTCTCTCTGTCTTTCTCCTTCTGTCTCTTTTGATCTTAAACACGCAGACTCATGGATATACTCCTAATGTGAAAGAAGGAGAATCCACACTAATAAATCTGCTCATAGGCGACACTGTTAATAATGATAACAGCACCTTTTAGGTGTTATTTCCATATAGCCCTCCAGATGTTGCCTAATACTACCCTGGCAAGATGCAGCACTACATATCCACAGGGCAATTTAAGGCTGTGATTGGCTGGACTGCTCAAGGTGTGTTGTTTCAAAGTTCAGTTTGTTATGGGGAGATCCTGTAGTTCCGTGTCTCTTTTCCCCCTATGGAGGTGTCCCCAGTACCAACTCACCACTGACCTATGGACATATATTGCACAACTGTATTAGGATAACACACTGTTGTAAGGATGTGACATGGAACAATGTCGGTTTTGATTGAACACACATGCCTGTGCTATTTAGTGGATACTTTTATCCAAAGCACCTTCACAACACTTGACAATGGTAATGCCCTGCCCTTCAATGTGATGTTTTAATCATCTCTCTCCTTTGCTATATTTACATAAGTAGATGTTAAATACTGGTATAACCAGCTCCCCCCTCATTGAAAGCAATGTCAAAAATCTAGGCCTGTCCAAAAAGTAGATGGGCCAGTCAATGCTATGGGGATCTAAGAGGTTTTTTTTAAAACAAATTTTAGCTTCAACCTAATGCAGCAGAAGCAACTATACAACAGGGATGAATTGTTGTAAATAACTCTCATGGCAATTATTTAATCTCATTCTGACAATAAATGAGGTGCGAGAAAAAAATCTCTTACAGTATTGTCTGTGAATGTTCTCATTCATCCAGGTCATGGTTATCCATGAACTTATAGCGTGATCCTCCCATGCGCTACTCTTACAGTATTGTCACACTTTAATATGTTCATGAACAGATGCACAAAGTATGGATACTTAGTGCGTGCCCTGATCTCAGAGTACACTCCCTTTATGCATTGCAGTCCAAACATGCTTATTGTCATGGTCACAATGGTACTTACCCAGAGTTTCTCCCTAATCCTGTTTGGAGGAAGTAGCTTATCTTTATTGCTGGACTGTCATCCCAATGGATAACAGAACTTGCTCCAAGAGTTCGTAGGTCAGGTCTCCTCTCATCCTTATCCTCCAGCTTGTGATTCTCCAGGACTGTTCCTTCAGACCTTGTTACATTCAAATGAGCTTCCCATACATTTCTCTGCTATCAGCTAACAGTTAACAATAGGCCTTTATTAGTTCACACGGAGAAGACACTCTATAGCACTACCTTTGTTCTGCTACACACAAGCTTTAAGCATCTATCCAAGCAATATAGACTCAGTTTAGACATGGTATAGATCATCCATGGTCAAAGATTAAAAGTAAGCAAACACCATATATGATTATATGGCAGGCAAATTGGTTTCACAATAGTTGAGTCTGGGGTGTCCAGGTAGCATAGCGGTCTATTCCATTGCTTACCAACACGGGGATCGCCGAATCGAATCTCTGTGTTACCTCCGGCTTGGTCGGGCATCCTGCAGACACAATTGGCTGTGTCTGCGGGTGGGAAGCCGGATGTGGGTATGTGTCTTGGTCGCTGCACTAGTGTCTCCTGTGGTCGGTCGAAGCGTCTGTTTGGAGGGGGAGGGGGAACTGGGGGGAATAGCGTGATCCTCCCATGCACTACGTCTCCCTGGTGAAACTCCTCACTGTCCGGTGAAAAGAAGCGGCTGGTGACTCCACATGTATCGAAGGAGACATGTGGTAGTCTGCAGCTTTCCCTGGATCCGCAGAGGGGGTGGAGCAGTGACCGGGATGGCTCAGAAGAGTGGGGTAATTGGCCAGACACAACTGGGGAGAAAAGGGGGGGGGGACAGTAGTTGAGCCTGGAAAGCCATTTATTACAATGAGTCGCTTTGAATCATATGATGCTGTACTGCACACAAGCATTTGTTGGTGGTTGTTGTGATAGTTACTCCATATTTTGTTAATTTTGACCTTTGTCTCTCCCTCCATTGTTGGCTAGCAGAATCTAACTTTCATCTGTTTAACTTGTTTTTTTCAAGGCATATTACAAAAGAGTAAAAATGACCTCTGTATTACCTGTGCGCTGCTATTTTTCCTGTTAGTGTAGTTAAGGTATTCTGTGTGTGTGTGCTCGTGTGTGTAATATATAATGACCTGTGAATCTGTTGCTAATGACCATAATTGATGTGCATGTGTGTGTCTGTGTTTTGTCGTGTGTGTTTTTGTGTGTGAATGCGTACACATGCATGTGTGCATGTCTCAGGCAGGAATCCAGGTGGACGTCGATAGTGACTTGGAGGAGGCCTCTGAGATGGAGGAGGAACGTGAACGTCCAGAGATTGGCTCAGAGAGCGAGAGCAGCACCTACGGACCCACGAAGAAAAAGAAAAAGAAACCAAAAGAAAAGAAAGAGAAAAAGCCCAGGAAGAAGAAGAGAGACGATGAGGATGATGAAGATGATGATGATGATGGAAATATGAAAGTAAGTTTAACGCTTTGTCAGGGAAAAAGTTCTGGCCAAATTTTAATTGTCACTGGCAAGAACTACATGTTTATTAAGTTTGGTTGGTGCTGTATATAACTGAAAGTCTACTAGTGAGAATCGCTATCCCCCTTATGTGTCGAAGATGTGATTTAGCCCACTGGATTTACTGACTTGGATGAGCAACCAGCTCCCACAGGGACCTTATTAGTTGTGCTAGCACATCTTAGAGCACAATCTTAAAGTGTTAATCTCTTCATTCTCATCCTGTGTCTGTGTTTAACATAGTTTCCCAGGGCTTTTTCTATTAGTCTGTCTGCTTTGCATTGTGATCAATCCCTGACCTTTGTTGCCCCAGGAACCCAAGTCATCCAGCCAGCTCATGCAAGAGTGGGGCCTAGAGGACGTCCAATATGGTTTCACGGAGGAGGACTATAAAACCATCACCAACTATAAGGCCTTCAGCCAGTTCCTCAGGTTAGTATCCATTTTAAAGGATGACAACTGTTGTAATTTTATGTTTTTCTCATTTTCGAGAAAGGCCATGAAAATTCCCCCATGCATTCCCCCCATACTCACAAGTCTTTTCAATCTAGCTGATGGCACACTTAGCTCCCATCCTGGAAACCATAGGATCCCATCGCTTTCAAAAAATTATAAAATACAGCTAACAAATACATAGCCTCAGTTTTAAACAGTGCAGTTCATTGTTGTGAAAAACCTGTGTTCTACTTTTTCCAAAGGTGACTTCTAAAGGCAGCAAACTGTTCTGTTTAACAGGAAAACATTTCATTATTTCAGTGCTACCTACTTGCATTTACTTCCAATGCGACAAGCAGATGGAAGTGTGACAATCACACTACGGGCATCGGAGAACAGCCAATCAAATGTTAGAACACTCAATGACAGACTAGAATAACCAAATCAGTCAAACCTGGACCAATGTGAGGCACTGTAGTAAACAAACTTACATAGGGTAGAGCCCACATTCATCCAATAGGAAGCCCCAAAATATGCATAGTGATTTCTTAACACCCGAGTCTGCCAGAAACTAAACTAATTTCCATAAATCACAAAATAAATTATCCCTTTATGAAGATTTTTCAGGAAAAACTGAAAAAAACCCCACATTTACAATGATACATTATGGTGGACAAGGCAACAATATGAGTCCGTGACCTGTTTTGGTCAGTGTTTTTGATTACAGTGGGATCCTATGGCTTCCTGGATGGGAGCTAAGTGTGGCGATGGCTAAATGAAAAAGACTTGTTGGTACAGGAAATGCATGGGGGATCTCAGTCTTTCAAATGCATTTGTTGACAATAAAAAGAATTTAAAATCACACCAGTGTTAGCTTTTGATATCTTGATTAGCACCCGCTCCTCTATTGCCTTGGATTGCCTCGCTGAAATTATCTAAAAAAAAAAAAAAAAAAAAAAAAAAACCCCAACAACCCTCCACCGTCAAAGTCGAGCTCTGTGTGGTGAGCAAACACAGCTCTTTTTGTCTGCGTTAGAAAGCTCGGCTGTTGGTGTAAAGAGTCTGTCTCACCTGGGGGCTGCCGGGCTGGGCTAAGCCTCTGCTCTGACAAAGTGGAGCATGAGCTCCTGCAGTGCCCCTGGTGAGCATTCAGCTGCTTACTGGATGCCTTTGACAGCCGCGGGGCTCTGGGACTTAGTACTTTGACCCACTGCCTCTCACAGGCCAGCATGCCAAACCTCGAGCTGTAGCCTGACAAATCACAGACATGACACACACACACACACACACACACACACACACACACACACACACACACACACACACACACACACACACACACACACACACACACACACACACACACACACACACACACACACACACACACTCTGCAGCAGCGACAAACCAAACTTACGGGGCAGTGGGTTTGTCGCGAATCGAAGCTCGGTTCCCTCTTGGTGTGGAGGGAGGCATGAATTATGTTGACGGGAATGGACTGTGACATAATAACGCCGCCTTGCATCGCTCTCTCTCTTTCCCCTCCCCTGGTTTTACTCAGGCCTCTCATCGCCAAGAAGAACCCCAAGATTCCCATGTCAAAGATGATGACCGTGTTGGGTGCCAAGTGGCGGGAGTTCAGCGCCAACAACCCGTTCAAAGGCGCATCTGCCACTGCTGTGGCCGCCGCCGTGGCCGCCGCCGTGGAAACGGTTACGGTAGCTCAGCCAATCTCTGTGAGCAGCGGCCAGACGGGCGCTCAGCTGGGGCCAGTCAAAAAAGCCAAAACCAAAGAGGGAAAGGGTAAGGACTAGCAGCAGACAGTGAGAGTGGTTTTTGGGTTTTGTTTTGTTTTTAGAAACAATAGGAAGTGACACCAGTCACTTAACACAGCTGTGGTCTGGATCCGTGTCTCAGGGCCAGGGGTTAGAAAGAAGAGCAAGACCATGAAAGAGGTGAAGAAGAAGCCGAAGCCGAAGAAGACCAAATCAAAGTCAGGCCAAAGTGCAAAGAAGAAGAAAGCATCCTCGGTATGTTGTTTTGTTAGTTGCAACCACCATCCTCCCACCCCTGTCCATTCTGTCAGCTACTGTCTGTTTCCAATGTGATGCATAGGGACCCGTGTCACAGCGGGGTGTTCATATGGTGACAGTGTGAAATGTGATCTAGTCTAGCTCAGCTCACAGATAAGTTGTATTACAGTGAAGCATAGCACACCATAACATACTGCACCATGCCTTTTTCAATGCAAAAAAAGAAAAAAATGTTTGGTGTGAGCATCATGGTACTAACAAGGTGTGTCTCAATCACCAATTTGTGTGTGTGTGTGTGTGTGTGTGTGTGTTTTCAGAGTGAGGAGGACTTCTTGGAGGAGTCAGACTTTGATGACATCAGCATCCACAGTGCCTCTGTGCTTTCTGATACCTCGGGGGCAGCCGCCAAGAAAAAGCCCCGACGTGGGCGCAAAAAAAGGAAAAGTATGTTGACTGTCTGCACTCCCATACCCTCCCTGGTGTATATCTCTCTCAAATCCCTCTGAAACCACTCCTGACCTGATTCTTGGGTTTGATTTATGGTGAGAGTAAAAAAAAACAAAACAAAAAAAGATCTGGGAAGATGTGCATATATCTCTATACTGTATTGTTTATTAATTTTTTCTTTGTTTTGAGAAAGTTTGTCGAGCTTCCATGTTTTTTTTTTTTTTTTTTTTAATTTTTAATCGGCAAACCTACTTTTTTCAATTAGGTAGTTGCTCACAGTCACACTGCATTGCTCTGGACCAGTGGTCACCAACCCTGCTCCTGGAGAGCTACCATCCTGCCGGTTTTCACTCCAACCCTAATTTAACAAACCTGATTCTACTGATTACCTACTCAAGACCTTGATTAATATTAATAATAACAATAACAATAATAATAATAACAATCATAATAGTAATTATTATTATTATTATTATTAATCAAGGTCTTAATAATAATAATAATAATAATAATCTGCTGGGATAGGCTCCAGCATCCCGGGACACCAACTGGGATAAGCGGCTTGGATAACTGATGGATGGATAATAATAATAATAATAATAATAATAATAATGATAACAATGATAATCAATAACAATAATCATTACATTTACTATATAGCACGTTTCTAGACACCCAAAGCGTTTGATTAATTGATTGATTAATTGAATCAGATGTGTTAAATTAGGGTTGGAGTGAAAACTAGCTGGATGGTAGCTCGCCAGGAGCAGGGTTGGTGACCACTGCTCTGGACTGTCAGTCACCAAGCAGCTCGATCGTAGCAGTTTGTGTTTGTGCACATTATACAGTGAGTAAGGTGTTTATATTTGACCTGCTGTACTGTGTCCCCTCTCCAGAGGAGGATGGGGATGGCTATGAGACAGACCACCAGGACTACTGCGAGGTGTGCCAACAAGGTGGGGAGATCATCCTGTGTGACACCTGTCCCAGAGCCTACCATTTAGTCTGTCTGGACCCTGAACTGGAGAAGGCCCCCGAGGGCAAGTGGAGCTGCCCACACTGTGTGAGTGATCCTATGTTTTATCATACGTCTCTTATGAAGGACAGTTACAGCACATCCATGCTAATAACATGCTAAGATTTATGAGTATTAAGTTTCTAACACATCAGTTGTTGCTTTTAGATACCAAATCATGTTTTCGGTCCCCATAGTAAATTGTTATCAAACCAGTGATTTAGCCTGCGGTATTGAGGGATTATTTGTGATCCCTGGGAATTCTATCATTTACTGTTTGGGTTTTCGTGTTTTGTATGGCAATGTTCAGTGAATATTTTGTATTTGCATGTACATAGGGGGTGTATGATACATGAATAACTTTTTGCTTTGGAAAAAAATGCTGTAAGCTTCCTGGTGAAATGCATATAATGGAAACTGACCATGTGAAATGACAAACCAATTCGAGGTTATCAGTTTTTTGCTGTGTCTGTTTTCAGAGTGGTCAAAAGAGTGATAGCAGTGTAAGTATTATGTATTATGTACTATTCTGTATTATCAATAGCCACTGACAAATCTATTATTTGTTATCGATTTGATATTGAAATATAAATACGAGTCAAGAGAACTGACTGCTAGCCTCAACCATGTAAGACATTGACACCTGCAAAAGTCTCAGTACAGTCAAAGTGTATGAAAACTGAAGCAATGTTAATCAATGACCATAAGGTGAACAAAAACTGCTATTTTGGTTTAGATAAAATCAAATTGTCCAAGCAAAACAGGAAATAAAAGCAAAATACCATCACTCAAAAGGTAAAATGTAACTAAACAAGCACTCTGAACTGACACAATCAAGATTGACATCAGCTTGGAAAAAAGTGGGTCAAAGCTCAACTCACACTTGAATGAGAGTGAAAAAGCGAGAACTGAGGCTGAGGTGATGTTGTGCTGTTCCCTGCCGGCATGCACCTTGCTCCGCCCCACAGGAGAAGGAGGGTATCCAGTGGGAGGCCAAGGATGACGATGAGGAGGAGGAGGAGGCTGCGGGCGAGGAGGAGGATGACCACATGGAGTTCTGCCGTGTGTGTAAGGACGGAGGAGAGCTGCTGTGCTGCGACACCTGTCCATCCTCCTATCACATCCACTGTCTCAACCCGCCCCTGCCCGAGATCCCCAACGGAGAGTGGCTCTGCCCACGCTGCATGGTGAGCTGCCCCAAGGCCGCATGCTGACTTAAGACTTTAACGCCTAAATGTTGTTCTTATCCTCTCCTTAAGAAGGAAATGTCAGTTCAACATCTCCAATCAATCTTGTCATTATTTTTTAAAATAAATTCTATTTTCTTGTCAGGAATAATCCCATAAAAGTAGGTTTAATTTTTATTTTTCTTAAAAGTGAATAGCCTGTGTGTGTATTCAAAGCAGCACCAGATAACTTTTTTGCTTCAACATATCATCATTAGGGCGTCTGGGTAGCATAGCGGTGTATTCTGTTGCCTACAAACACGGGGATCCCGGTTTGAAAACCCATCTTGCTTTCGGATTGGTCGGGCGTCCTTAAAGACACAATTGGCCGTGTCTGCAGGTGGGAAGCCGGATGTGGGTATGTGTCCTGGTTGCTGCACTAGCGCCTACTCTGGTCGGTCGGCGTGCCTGTTCAGGGGGGAGGGGGAACTGGGGGGAATAGCGTGATCCTCCCATGCTCTACATCTCCCTGCGAAACTCTTCACTGTAAGGTGAAAAGAAGTGGCTGGTGACTCCACGTGTATTGGAGGAGGCATGTGGTAGTCTGCAGCCCCCCCCCCGGATCGGCAGAGAGGGTGGAGTAGAGATCGGGACGGCTTGGAAGAGTGGGGTAATTGGCCTGATACAATTGGGGAGAGAAAGGAGGAAAGAAAAAAACATATCATTAAATTAATTTAGGTTGGATTGTGATGGCTATGGGAGAACAATACAATCGCCATCAGATCAATTCATCAGAGACCTTGTTTTCGCTATGTATTTTGTCTGCCATAGGGCATAAAACCCACTGGAACAGAAGATGGAAACGACATTGCCAAAATTCAAAAAGTTACATTGTGCCACTTTTAATCTACACTTCTTATGTTGAGTTGATTATCTACTGTACTTTAAATCTACCCAGTAAACTGCCCTGTTGTTTAATCCGGTGTACAACTAAATGGTAGTCCCCATGGGGACTGCCATTTAGTTGGCTGGACAGCTCCCAATATGCCACACTCCAATTTCATGTCCCTCGCTATTTAAATCTGACTTTGTTTACGCTCACCAGAGCTCGTCTAAGGTCACAGACCAGAAGCTTTAAATTATAAGGCCCCGTCTTACATTTTTTGCTCCAAAAACACATAGTATAATTGAGCTCAAGGTAAAACTGTCTTTTTTGGACAGGATAAAAACAATGCTCAAGCAAATAGTTGGCTTAATTTTCTAAAATTTGAGATTTTAAACATTTATGTTGCCAAAACTACTCAATGTGGGTGGAATCGTATAATGTCAACCTCATGGCATACAGTGGAGCACATTGAAAGTCATCAGCTGGTTACTGGCAAATGCTGGCGTGTAGTATCCCCCAACTCATCTCATCTCTTCAACAGTGCCCACCCCTAAAAGGCAAAGTACAGAAGATCCTTCATTGGACGTGGGGGGAACCCCCGCTGCCGGCTGAGCTGCCTCCTGGCCCTGACGGCAAGCCCGCAGACCCGCTGGCCAAGCCCCCGCTCAAGGGCCATCCAGAGAGGGAGTTCTTTGTGAAGTGGGCTGGCCTGTCCTACTGGCACTGCTCCTGGGTCAGCGAGCTGCAGGTGGGATCACAGAGCGAGGTCTTGTCTCAAATCGGATGCTTTTGTGTATTTTCATCATCACTTATTCAACAGAGAAGATGGTGTCTAATGCTGGTTGCAAAAATAATTAGTTTTCTGCTAGACTCTACATGTGGGCCCAGTATAGAGTGACCATCGCATGGTCCCTCAGCCATTCAGTGTTGAGAATATAACTACCCAGAAATCTTAATGTAATTAAAATACAAAGGCAAAAAACCACCACTTTTTGAACATTCAAGTGCTGACTGAACATTTGTTTGTAGTTAATTTGGGCTAAAGGACACTTTTTCTCTCATGGGCCAACATCACGATTTAACAAACACATTTTTCAATTTCTCATTTAGCGCTTATTTATTTTTGAAGTCAAATGGCCAACAATAATAGGGTATATGTCAAAAGAGTTAACCCCCATGATGAGTTCTTAATTTGTGTTGTTTTATGCTACCTCCATGCTTCTTTGCGTGAAACCATGCTACATTTTATTGCACATGGTCCATCTTGGGACAGAGATCCCTCCTCTGTTGCTCTTCTTGAGGTTTCTTCCTATTTTTTCTCCCTGTTAAAGTTTAAAGTTTTTTTTTTTAGGGAGTTGTTCCTTATCTGATGCAAGGGACAGGATGTTGTGTTGCTATAAAGCCCCTCAGGCAAATTTGTAATTTGTGATATTGGGCTATACAAATAAATTTGACTTAACTTGACTTGATTTAAATCATGTTCTGTGCTTTTTCCCATCTGGGCTTGTGCAGTTGGAGCTTTACCACATGGTCATGTACCGTAACTACCAGCGTAAGAATGACATGGATGAGCCCCCACCGTATGACTATGGATCCGGAGAGGAAGAGCTTAACAGTGAGAAGAGGAAGAGCAAAGATCCTCAGTATGCTGTGATGGAGGAGCGCTTCTATCGATATGGCATCAAACCAGAGTGGATGGTCATCCACCGGATACTTAACCACAGGTGGCCACTCATTTTTACACGCATGCTTAAACCCAATTCTAAAGAGGTTGCCACTTCACCATTTAAAATTTAAAAAAAATAAAAAAATAAAAATGAAATAGATGCAGATTTTGTGTCAGTGGTGAGGTCATATGACAATCAGCACTTCATGGTAACCCTACCTTACTCTAGTTAATGGTTACACTGATTTGCATATGAAACCGATCGTTGTTTTCGGTCATTATGCCACTGTATTGTTTATAAGGGTGGGGATACCTGCAGCCAGTTAAGACTGACGAAGTCACTTGGATGAGTGATGAAATGTTTCTTCCACTAAACGTTGTGTTTAGATGAACTGAATCACCTTTCTATGACTTACTAGACTCAATTCAGCATTCTCAAATTCCCTTACAAGAGACCTTACAAATTATAGGCCTTCAGCATTTTTCCAGATATTTCATTACTCCTGTGCAGAGGGATCTGCAAATACTATAACTGCACATTGATGGAGGAGACTGCAAAGATGCTGGAGTACAATACATTCAATTCTCTATCACTTCAAATAGATTTCAGCTTACATTATATCCAAAGAGCGATTTGCATTGATTTATCAAATTAATGTCTCCTCATTCTCTTGCATGTACAACTATGTGAACTGCAACTGTATCACAAATAACATACTAAACTCTTAAGAACAATTTGAATGCCATCTTCCAAAAACCACCAACCCCTCTTTCGCCGCCCCATTCAAATATTTTCTGCAGGCACCACTGGCTCAGATATGTGCCTTTTGTTCAGACCACAATGGAAAGCAGACCCACAAGATAGTCATCACTAAAAAGGGAAACAGTTATAGCTTTTTTCCAATTTGAGGTATAGCATAGTCTCACACTAAGAGGTAATCTATGAGTGTTTCTTAATTCCAGGTAAGTATTTTACTTTTGTTTCTATAGTTATCAAAGACTAAGAAAAGGAGTTGCAGTTCTGACAGCAATTATTTACAATACACTAACTTCCACCAACATCATGAAGAAATGGTAATGATAAAGTGTACCCCAATGTCTCGCAAATAAACCACCAGCAACAATAAAAAACAAAGAAACACTCTCACAAAAAAACCCATCTTAAATGTCCACAGTTGCTATGTGAGTACAAAAGGCTTCTTAAAACCGGATACTTTCTTTTTTCTTTACCGTATCTGTTTGTTTTTTTCTTTCCCCCTGCAGCTTTGACAAGGACGGGGATGTACATTACTTGATCAAGTGGAGAGACTTGCCCTATGACCAGAGCACCTGGGAGGTGGATGATTTTGACATCCCAGAATATGACAGCCATAAAGCTTGCTACTGGGACCACAGGTCAGTTTGCCGCATCTGTTCATTAACTCGACCTGAAGTCATTCCTCTTTCCAGGGTCGCTTTTTAAGTTGGCAGGGCAGGAGGGTGAGGAAAACCTGTATAAATGCCCTGGGTTGGAGGCCGGGGAAGCTCCATGCAGGGCTGACAATTATCAGGACAATTATGTGCACAAGTCATAAATAGGGGCCCTAATGTGCAGATCCTCTTTAAGCCTGCCATTTATACTCAGTGGTTGAAAGAAATGAAGTTCAAGTATGTTGTTACTGTATGTCTGTGAATGTTCTCATTAATCCAGGTCATGGTTATCCAAAGGAATTGAATCAAGTTGTTACTGTACTTAAATATATTTTCAAGCATCTGTACTTGAGTATATTAAACTTCAGAGACTTTACGCTAAAACTAACTTTGCACGACTTTGCACTACTTTTCAAAACAAATATCTATACGTTTTAACTCCACTACATTTCTAACACAGCAGCATTATTTTATTAAAACAAAACAGGACAAAAAAAACAAACAAAAAAAAACAAAACAGGATTTATATCTGTTATAACAAAAGCAAGAGGAGCCAATCCACTGAACCAACAATCACACAGATTCATTAAAATGTTGTAAAAGTAAGACCAAATCTTCAATTTAATTGTTGTTTTGAGGTTTGTTAGCAATATTGCAATTCAATGCAATATTGCTAACAACATGGAGAAAAACGTCTCATTTTGATTAACAGAATCACAAGTGGAAATTCTGTGTATTATTAGATCTGGGTCAAATAGGGTAAAAAAACCCAACAGCAGTGAGTGACTGGATTTATGAAACGTCTAAAAGGACTGCTGATATAGGATTGCTCATCAATGATTCAGTGGGTCCATATCCTTGTAAATTACTCTGACACCATCTATGCTATTTTATCTTGTAAATTGTAATGGGGGTATGCATAAGCTCTCATCTGCAGAAAAAGAGGTGCAGTATGCATACTTTAAGCTTCATTAGAGGCTTTTCATTTTATCAGGGTACTGAATATGAAAAGTAGTTTTACTTTTTTACTTTAAGAGCAAGTATTCATACTTTTACTCAGGTAGAAATGTCAGTGCAGTACGTTCACGTTTGTTCCAGTAGTTTTGTGTCAATGTACATGTACATTTACTTTAGTAGTACTTCTTCCACCACAGCATATATAGTATGATTGACTCTTTCTCTTCAGTTGGTATCTTTTATCTGTTTTTTCCCTACTGTCTTTCCCCCTCTTCCTTTCTTGTCCTTTGTTAGTTAGCTGTGTTTGCCTGCACACATGAAAATAAACAAAGACATATGCCCCCCCCCCATCTGCTGCTCTGTGCTACCCCCTCTTCATTGTTTGGTCTGATATCCCTAATGGGGTGCTGGGGTTGTGTGACAGGGAGCAGATACTCGGGGAGGACCAACGCCCCCTGTTGGCTAGGAAAGGAAAGAAACTGAAAGAGGACCATCCTAAGAGGGAAGTCCCGCCTGACGCCCCCATCATTGACGTAAGTAGGCCTTACCGAATGATTTAAAGAGATCAGCTGATCAATCACATCAAACGTCATATTGTTCATTTAAAACATAAAATCTGCAGTCTGCTTTCCATGAGAGCTTGTTAAAAGTGTGGGGGGGGGGGGAGATAGCTGTTTACTTATACTTAGGCTAAGAGTGTTTGTAGAGAGTGGAGGTATTACTGCGTGAATGTGATAGTGTACATGGGAGAAGTTGTGGTAGGATACGAGTCTGAGCTGTCAGTTGATTGGTCAATAGCCAAAATAGCTACTGGCCTATCTTCAATGTGTAATTTTCACACTTACTAATTCTTGTATCGTTTATGATATTGTAACGTGCATGGATAAGTAGACACGTTGGTCCTTGACTAACGGGTCGGACCCTTTAGTCGACTGGTTAACGTTGTCGCTTGCGGTGTGGGAGCCACTGGTTCGCGTCCCAGCTGTGGCGACGGTCTTCCAGACTGCCCCCCGAATTCGCTACAATATATATACACTACCGTTCAAAAGTTTGGGATCACCCAAACAATTTTGTGTTTTCCATGAAAAGTCACACTTATTCACCACCATATGTTGTGAAATGAATAGAAAATAGAGTCAAGACATTGACAAGGTTAGAAATAATGATTTGTATTTGAAATAAGATTTTTTTTACATCAAACTTTGCTTTCGTCAAAGAATCCTCCATTTGCATCAATTACAGCATTGCAGACCTTTGGCATTCTAGCTGTTAATTTGTTGAGGTAATCTGGAGAAATTGCACCCCACGCTTCCAGAAGCAGCTCCCACAAGTTGGATTGGTTGGATGGGCACTTCTTTGAGCAGATTGAGTTTCTGGAGCATCACATTTGTGGGGTCAATTAAACGCTCAAAATGGCCAGAAAAAGAGAACTTTCATCTGAAACTCGACAGTCTATTCTTGTTCTTAGAAATGAAGGCTATTCCATGCGAGAAATTGCTAAGAAATTGAAGATTTCCTACACCGGTGTGTACTACTCCCTTCAGAGGACAGCACAAACAGGCTCTAACCAGAGTAGAAAAAGAAGTGGGAGGCCGCGTTGCACAACTGAGCAAGAAGATAAGTACATTAGAGTCTCTAGTTTGAGAAACAGACGCCTCACAGGTCCCCAACTGGCATCTTCATTAAATAGTACCTGTTAGAGCCTGTTTGTGCTGTCCTCTGAAGGGAGTAGTACACACCGGTGTAGGAAATCTTCAATTTCTTAGCAATTTCTGGCATGGAATAGCCTTCATTTCTAAGAACAAGAATAGACTATCGAGTTTCAGATGAAAGTTCTCTTTTTCTGGCCATTTTGAGCGTTTAATTGACCCCACAAATGTGATGCTCCAGAAACTCAATCTGCTCAAAGAAGTGCCCATCCAACCAATCCAACTTGTGGGAGCTGCTTCTGGAAGCGTGGGGTGCAATTTCTCCAGATTACCTCAACAAATTAACAGCTAGAATGCCAAAGGTCTGCAATGCTGTAATTGCTGCAAATGGAGGATTCTTTGACGAAAGCAAAGTTTGATGTAAAAAAAATCTTATTTCAAATACAAATCATTATTTCTAACCTTGTCAATGTCTTGACTCTATTTTCTATTCATTTCACAACATATGGTGGTGAATAAGTGTGACTTTTCATGGAAAACACGAAATTGTTTGGGTGATCCCAAACTTTTGAACGGTAGTGTATATTTATTGTATGCTTCACTCATTCATTGGACAGAATGAGCCAGTTCTCTCATGGGTATAATTAAGGTTTCTCTTATCTATTCTAATGAAGTACTTGATGCTGCTATTATGCTACCAGGAAAAAAAAAAGTGTAGTCTCTTTTTGAAAAAAAAATTATACCAAATATCCCCCTGAGTTGTTTGTTGCTGTAGATAGGGGAGACCAGGGATGGTAGTAACACATCTTGTTTGATCATCAGTAAATTGGTGGTTGTTCATGCTAGGTCTCTCAAACTTTGATATGTGGTACCCATATTTGTCTAGCTAGCTAGCTACAACACTAGCTGGGGATAGATGTAATAATGACAGGTAATTAAGATCCACACTATCTAATTTATGCAAGAACTTTATTGAATAATAAAGAATAAATAGTTTTGAATAAAGTGAACAATTTAAAGTGACAAAACATTTTTTTCTAAAACTAAATTTAGCACAAAAACAATTGCTGTATGTGTGTGTGTGAGTGTGTGTGTGTGGGCTGTATTCCTGAATGTGCATATGCCACATAAGGGTTCAATCACAGTTGTGGCAAATGTAGATGGCTGCCCCTGGGGTGCAGGCGTTGTGGGCCCAGAACTGACAATGTTCACACTTGACTCACAGTTCTTAGTTGGCTGTGCACTTGTGATGGACAGATTTGGATATGAAGACTGAAAACCAGTCAGATCCTACCATGGATCTCTCAGCTTATGACTGGGGGTGTTTACAGTTATTGTCTACTTCTAACTGGTATGCAAACTTCCTGACCTAAAATCAAGTCAACAGTAAACATGTTATCGCGTATAAATGATGTATGACTCTATTGGGCAATCAGTGATAAACAAGCCACAACAACTATTGCGGAAAAGCTGTTAATCAATAGTCTCTACCTCTTCATAATGGGGACAATAATTGTGGAATGAAATATTTTCCTTAAAAATATGAGTGCCCCATTTTTTATTTGGGCCTATCTCATTCTTAGCTCTCGGGGGTTAACCCATAGTACAGATCAGCTGCTTCCTTCAAATAGTCAAGAGTTCCTCCTGTGCCTCATTGAAGACACTCTGACTACTACTACTACTACTATGGTAGACCCGTGTAGGCTACCGTAGAAGTCACTGGAGGCTTTCTGACTATTACGGTAGCCTACATGGGGCTGCTCATTGAACCCTCTTCTCTTAGCTTCTGTGGCTTTACAATATCTATGCAATGTGACGTGACAGATGGAGCTGGCCTTGGCGATTGATCCCACTAATTTTCCCCACCTGATTTCAATTACGGCCTTTCTCAGAATGTCTGCAGCGACACCCCTGTCCGTCTTCCGCTTTCACTGCCTAGGCATGCTTGAAAAAAGGAGAGAAGTACAAAAACACTGAGTCATCGTAAGGGGATGGTTGCAACATTTTTAATGAACTGTTGCAACTATCCCCACCCCGAGCAGCCATTACATAGCTAACTGTTTTAGCATGTGGGTTTGAAGTTAGCATGGATGCAAAGCATCAAATTAAACTAGAAAATTTGCTACTTCAGGTTATGTAAGTCAAACCATTGTATCTACGATACAATGAACGCTAGGCAAAAAAATAATCTTGATTAAAAAAAATTACTTTCCTACATGAAAATCCGTTTTTGGTCATAAAATCCACAGTGTTGCTCTCATAAACATGCCACTTCTCCTGTGACCCCCAAAAAGGAAATGGGAGTGTAGGATATTGATCACATCACTGCAGCTCTTTTCTGATTGGTCAAACTGACAGTATTACAACTAACTTGGAGTTACAACACCCCCCACTCTCTTCATATTTACGTTACTCACTGAAGTGGCTTAACTCATCGCCACCATCACACTAACATAGAGAAAATGTACCATGTACATTGTTGTACAACATACAGCTATTTGCCTCATTTTTGTCTTGATTGTAAACCACTTTGCATACTTTGGCTTTAGAAAAGTTCTTGAATAAATCCAGTTATTTGGATTATTATGTCTCCCTGCCTTTTCTCATCACCAGCCAACCATCAAGTTTGAGCATCAGCCGTGGTACATTAACGCCACTGGGGGTACCTTGCACCCATATCAGTTGGAGGGGCTGAATTGGCTGAGATTTTCCTGGGCACAAGGCACAGACACCATCCTGGCCGATGAGATGGGCCTGGGAAAGACAGTGCAGACCATAGTGTTCCTCTACTCACTCTACAAGGAGGTAAGGACAGGAAAACTCATAATGTGGGCAGTTTTGAGCCAAATGATCTGATATGTCAAAGTTATAGTGACACATTCTCATCCCAGAGCACCTCAGAGTTTATTGGAGCTTTGGCAAAAATGTCAGCATGTGTACACATAAAATACCTTTACACATTCGTGTAGGGTAGCACCAGGTGTCCAGTAGACTCCAGTGTTGAACCCTCTGCAGCAGTGTTGGATGCCTAAAGCTTCTTTACCTGGTTGTGAGAACCTTTTTCCTTCAGTGGTTTAGGCCAATCCATGAATATCAGTGAGATACAGGTTAGGTAGTGGTTAAGTTCAGGGTTAAGATTAGGTTGATAGCTATGAAAATTTCGCTATCTTATGCTGTGCTATACAGACACAGAAAGGTACCTTCCGTGTTCATCCGCTGATGCCAAGGGATTTTATCAAAGCTTCGCTATAGTGTGACCTGGGAATGAGAATGGGCTTGATATACGTAGTCATTTCAGTCCTATGGAGTCACTGGGATCCTTGAAGATGCTAATGTTACATTACATCACAGTCGTTACATCCTGGCCCTGTGTAGCTTGATGGGTGGAGCATAGCACTGGCACTGCTGATGTTATGAGCTCAGTTCCCACTGGGCTCATCAAATGCATGGACTCATATTCATCTCGGGTGACTTGGAAAATGACCTAGTGCTTTGTATACTAGATGGCAGACTTGCTATTAGGAGATGAAAATAATGAAGAATAAAATTGTACGTTAAATTATTTCTCATTGATATTGTAGATGACTCAGCATGACATTTGGTCTCTTTTAGGGTCATTCTAAGGGGCCCTTCCTAGTGAGTGCACCCCTGTCCACCATCATCAACTGGGAGAGGGAGTTTGAGATGTGGGCCCCAGACTTCTATGTGGTGACGTACACTGGGGACAAAGACAGCAGGGCCATCATCAGGGAGAATGAGTTCACCTTTGAAGACAGTGCAGTCAAGTCAGGACGGAAGGTTTTCCGCATGAAGGTAACCTACGCTTTTCAAGTAAATACAAATGGTTTGCCATTTTGAGCCATGTGTATACAGGTGTTCATCTCAGTCAAACACAAGAAGAGCTGATTCCATGAATTACCCTCAAACACAGAGAGGGAAGGGATCTACTGGAATCAGCTGATGTATTGGAGGTGTGTTAGTTGGAATAAAGATCTAAGTTTTGCTAGACAAGGCAATACAATAAGTTCCAGAAAGTAAACAAAAAAATCGTTGCGATGCATCTTAAAGTAATTTTAGTTTACCTAGTTATAAATGACAATGCACTACTTTTCTATTTATGTCATTTCAAATGTCTTGATAAAGTCCCACATATTTTGTACTGCATGCATCTGAGACAAATGCTGAGAACTTTTTTTTTAATTTGAATCCGAGTCCATATCAATTGCCAGTAAAGTTTTCATGAACTAGGACTTTGATTTGGTAGGTTGCTCATATTGAACACTTAGCCCTAACAGGAAATTTTATAAATTGCAAAGTTATTTGAACATTCAAATTATATCAAATATTATAAACTATCAAGGATGAACTGAAAATGAATTTTAAAGAATATTGGGAACTTCTTAGAAACTAAATGACCATGGCTTACAACACTAATCAGTTTGGTGTAGTTTCTAAATACTTTGACTCTTATGCAGCGTCCTCATCCATCCATCCATCCATTATCCAAACCACTTATCCGGATCTCAGGGTTGCGGGGATGCTGGACCCTATCCCAGCAGTCATTGGGCGGCAGGCGGGGCGTCCTCAACCATATTTTACTAAATCTAAATTGCTTGGTCTTCAGAAACTGATGAGTAGCTGCATATTCTGTTGATGCTCTCCATTTTCTTCCTTGCAGAAAGACACACCTATCAAGTTCCATGTGCTGCTGACATCTTATGAGCTGATCACCATCGACCAGGCCATTCTGGGCTCCATCAGTTGGGCCTGTTTGGTAGTGGACGAGGCCCACAGACTCAAGAACAACCAGTCAAAGGTAATACACCATTTCTGGCACCAGAGCACCAATCCAAAGTGTTTGTTTGTCTGAGCTCTTTAGAAGCAACAAGATCACAGGAACACAAAGTGGTAGAGCTGAGGAAACATATTGTATATCCTCATACATCTCAATATTTTCATATTGCACGTACAACATTTATTCTGTTATGAATGTTTATCATATTTCATTGGTCTGTCTGCCTAACTTAGCTCAAAGCCCCCATTTATGCTGTTAACCCATATATTTTCATTGTTTTACTAGTCTTGTTTTGCATCTTATAAGGTTAGAATTAACGGCTTTGCTGTTATTGGTACTTGTAATTTTTCTCTTCTCTTATTTAGATCCTCTTTCATACATGTTATAGTTTGTTTGTCATGATGGGTAATATCCTATTAGATTATATTAACATAGTGCACCCGGGTGGTGCAGTAAACTTACATTCCAATGCTAAGGTTCACGGTTCAAGTCCTGGCACTGTCTTCGAGAAAAAGTGTTGTCTAATAATTGAAAAAATGTAAGATAAAAATAATCTCCATTGAAAAATTATAGTAAATGGCCAAAAAACCCTGCAATCCTTAAACGATTGATTGGATTTTACATATATTGTCACTGCAAAGGTTATCATGGCGGCTGTATTCATACCATCACCAATAATGCGCCCTGTCCAGTTTTTCAGGATCCTCAATGGGTATAAAATTTACTACAAGCTGCTGCTGACTGGGACTCCGCTTCAGAACAACCTGGAGGAGCTGTTCCACTTGCTTAACTTCCTCACCCCCGAGCGCTTCAAGTAAGCCTTTCCCATCCCCTCCTTCAGTTTTCCCATCTCACCTGTCTTTCTATGTCCTCGTCCTCAGATCCATCCCACCACCTGTCCTGTCATACCTCCCTGCTTTTACAGTGTACCCTTCCACCATCTCCCTATCCCTCATCCCTCTGTCCTCTGGGCCTCCTCAGTCAGCCTTAACTGTCTTAAAGAGGTGGGGGTTTTATATAAGCCACATCTCTCCACTCACCTGTGTTTTTTAGTCCATCTATTCAACCATCCTGCCATCTCTGTACCCACAGGGCGCTGCTGTGAGCCCCTGGTGTCCCTGAGGCTGGTTGCAGATTCAGATTTCAGTCCAACTGTTGTTATGTTTTCATACACCTCTCACGTCGATTTCAAGCGAATGATTACATGTCGCAAAGTAAATTGTGCAGTTTATTATGAGGTGCATGTCCATTACATCTGTTTAAACTAATAAAGCCCTGAACATGAACACAGGCACATGTGTCCTACACCGTGTATCGGTACTTTGACACCCACGAAAAAGATCGACCAGTTATAATTAAGAAAAGGCTGATCATGTGAATCCATTTTATTCACTTTTTCTTTTTTATTTGCCAAGTGTTTTTTTCATCGCAATTTATTGCATAGCGACAAAAAAGTTTGTTCACCTCAAGCGAGCATACAAACATTTGTGCGCATTTTGGGGATTCATTTGGTATTTGCCATTTCCAAAGTTTTTTTTTTT
Organism: Lampris incognitus; assembly: GCF_029633865.1. Classification (NCBI taxonomy): domain Eukaryota; kingdom Metazoa; phylum Chordata; class Actinopteri; order Lampriformes; family Lampridae; genus Lampris; species Lampris incognitus. The sequence continues at coordinate 109,197,342 of NC_079212.1, forward strand.
TTTATTCAAAACGAAAAAAAATTGCACAAAAACACTTGGATAGAAATGCGGTTATTGAAGGCTTCCTGGTTATGGAGATACACCAGAGATTTTGCTCCAGGATTTGTCATTATGACCCTCACAAGGGTCCTACAGTGCCTTAAGGCAATACATCATTGGACTTGCTCACATTAGCGTCACAGTATATGATGTCAAACTGTATGAGTTGTGGCATTTTAAATAACTGAAATTTAGATATTGCACAATAGTGTATTTTTTGGTCTTTTACAAATAACACATTCTATATACACTACCGTTCAAAAGTTTGGGATCACCCAAACAATTTCGTGTTTTCCATGAAAAGTCACACTTATTCACCACCATATGTTGTGAAATGAATAGAAAATAGAGTCAAGACATTGACAAGGTTAGAAATAATGATTTGTATTTGAAATAAGATTTTTTTACATCAAACTTTGCTTTCGTCAAAGAATCCTCCATTTGCAGCAATTACAGCATTGCAGACCTTTGGCATTCTAGCTGTTAATTTGTTGAGGTAATCTGGAGAAATTGCACCCCACGCTTCCAGAAGCAGCTCCCACAAGTTGGATTGGTTGGATGGGCACTTCTTTGAGCAGATTGAGTTTCTGGAGCATCACATTTGTGGGGTCAATTAAACGCTCAAAATGGCCAGAAAAAGAGAACTTTCATCTGAAACTCGACAGTCTATTCTTGTTCTTAGAAATGAAGGCTATTCCATGCGAGAAATTGCTAAGAAATTGAAGATTTCCTACACCGGTGTGTACTACTCCCTTCAGAGGACAGCACAAACAGGCTCTAACAGGTACTATTTAATGAAGATGCCAGTTGGGGACCTGTGAGGCGTCTGTTTCTCAAACTAGAGACTCTAATGTACTTATCTTCTTGCTCAGTTGTGCAACGCGGCCTCCCACTTCTTTTTCTACTCTGGTTAGAGCCTGTTTGTGCTGTCCTCTGAAGGGAGTAGTACACACCGGTGTAGGAAATCTTCAATTTCTTAGCAATTTCTCGCATGGAATAGCCTTCATTTCTAAGAACAAGAATAGACTGTCGAGTTTCAGATGAAAGTTCTCTTTTTCTGGCCATTTTGAGCGTTTAATTGACCCCACAAATGTGATGCTCCAGAAACTCAATCTGCTCAAAGAAGTGCCCATCCAACCAATCCAACTTGTGGGAGCTGCTTCTGGAAGCGTGGGGTGCAATTTCTCCAGATTACCTCAACAAATTAACAGCTAGAATGCCAAAGGTCTGCAATGCTGTAATTGCTGCAAATGGAGGATTCTTTGACGAAAGCAAAATTTGATGTAAAAAAAATCTTATTTCAAATACAAATCATTATTTCTAACCTTGTCAATGTCTTGACTCTATTTTCTATTCATTTCACAACATATGGTGGTGAATATGTGTGACTTTTCATGGAAAACACAAAATTGTTTGGGTGATCCCAAACTTTTGAACGGTAGTGTATAACATCAGCAAAGCATGTTTTATTTGTAATACACAATTGCATAATATCAAAATTTATAAATTTTTATATATCCACACACCTGTTATGGACTGGTGGCCTGTCCAGGGTCTCTCCCTGCCTGCCGCCCAGTGACTGCTGGGATAGGCGTCAGCATCCCCACGACCCCAGTTGGGATAAGTGGCTTGGTTAATGGATGGATGGATGGATATCCACACACATTAGATAGATAGATTAGACAGATAGATAGATAGATAGATAGATAGATAGATAGATAGATAGATAGATAGATAGATAGATAGATAGATAGATAGATAGATAGATAGATAGATAGATAGATAGATATAACGGTAGTTTAATTAGAGGATGTGCTTATATGGTGGGCAGTATTCACAAAGTTACTTTCTTCTTTGGTTACTGTCAATGTCTTTTGTGTTTGAACTGTCACACACCGATCAATGAGGTGCTTTATTTCCAAGACATTTTAACTCTACCATAGTATTATTTGAATTAACCACAAACCTAATACCTCAAATTAAGTGTTTGAACATTCTGTTTGTGACCTTTGACCTATGCAGTAACCTGGATGGCTTTCTGGAGGAGTTTGCCGACATCTCTAAGGAGGACCAGATCAAGAAACTGCATGATCTGCTGGGGCCGCACATGCTCAGACGGCTGAAAGCGGACGTCTTCAAGAACATGCCGGCCAAGACAGAGCTCATCGTCCGAGTGGAACTCAGCCCAATGCAGAAGTATGCCCTCCCACCCCGGGTTTCATATTCTCCTGCTTCAGTTCCTGCTGTGTTTCACGTCTCTCTATCATGTGTTTTCTAAAGAGCAAGTTATTCAAGAGAGCTAAAGCTCTTCATAGATTCCTATTGTTTTTAATTCTACAGTTGGCTCATAACAGCTTTCAGGTGCCCGATGACTATGCAACCAAGACAACACGTAGAATGACCATGTATATTTTAATCCAAGAAAGAGAAGGAAAACCAACCATAACTTTACTTCTTAAGCACCCTCAAAAAGGCCCGTTGGGTCGAATTAATTTAACAACACAGAGAGGCACAGATGGTTTACCCCATGTAGTTGCTGTTTTGGGTTTTGTGCCTCTCTCCTCCTCACCTAGTCTGCGTCTCTAACCTCTGATCCGCAGGAAGTACTACAAGTTCATCTTGACGCGGAATTTTGAGGCTCTGAACTCCAAGGGTGGAGGAAACCAGGTGTCGCTGCTCAACATCATGATGGACCTAAAGAAGTGTTGCAACCATCCGTACCTGTTCCCCGTGGCTGCTGTGGTCAGTGAAACCAATGTTGTGTCAATGCCAATGTTTTCTAGCGAAAAATTATGGGTCATGGAGAAAAAAAAAACCTTCAGTACTCACTCTATTAGATGCATTACTCAGTCATCTCACCCTGTGAGTCCTGACCTTTCTGTCAGAGGGAGTGCCTTTCAGCCAGATGCATAAAGATGGGTTTTTAATCTTTCTCCCACAATGCAAATGGTCCATCGGCAATGTCTGCACTTACTATTTCTACCAGGCCGAAGGGCAAACCCAATCCTCAATGCTAAGTCCACTTTGTGTTGCATTGTTGAAACCCTTGTGATAAATCCATTTGCTTTATACTCATTCATAAGTTAGTAATTAAACTGCCTTTGAATTGCGGTGAATACACAGTTGTCTTGGTCACATGAATGAAAAAAACAAAACAAACAAAACAGATGAATTGCTTTCTGTTTGGGCTGAGGGAAAGTGATGAATTTGAATCAAATTTTGACCGCAGACGGCCAGTGGGAGTTGTCCTGTGGGATGGACCAGACAGAATGACGTCAACTATCAATTGTTGGTCTGCGACTTTATGCACAGGGTCTATTTAGAAAGTCTGTGTATCTATGTGCCTCAGGTACACATCTACAAAAGTAAATTCTGCACTGTTTATGACATATGAAAAATGTAGACATCTAATGTGGACTCCTCACTTCTTTATGTTCTGTCTCTGACCCTACAGGAAGCCCCTGTATTGCCGAATGGTTCTTATGATGGCAATCTGCTGGTAAAGTCCTCAGGAAAACTGACTCTGCTTCAGAAGATGCTGAAGAAACTTAAAGATGAAGGGCACAGAGTTCTGATTTTCTCCCAGGTAATAGCCAACAAATGTTAAACCTGGACTGAACCATTTATAGCTTTGGTCAGTGACCATTAAACAAACCCGAAAATGCCCCTGTCCATACTGTGGACATCCTTTTGTGCATTTGCCAGCTCAAGTCTTATATTCTTATATTATTTCCCTCTTCAAATGTTTTGTAAATATATATGCAGTTTTTACTACAATATACTTTGAGTAAGACTTGATTAATGTTGGTTACCATCTTCTCTTCAACACAGACTTTAGTTGCTGTGGGGGGAAATATAAACTTGTAATTTCTTTCTTGTTTTTCAGATGACCAAGATGCTGGATCTGCTGGAGGATTTTCTGGAGTATGAGGGATATAAATATGAACGTATCGATGGAGGCATTACAGGAGGCTTAAGGCAGGAGGCCATTGACCGATTCAACGGTGAGAATCCCTCTGAGTGTGTGCATATATTCCCCCCTCCCCTCTCTCTTTCTCACCCACTCAGTCTCACCCACTCACACACACACACACACACTCACTCACACACACACACAAAGTGACACTTTGCTTTGGTTTTCGCTGCAGCACCGGGCGCACAGCAGTTCTGCTTTTTGCTTTCAACTCGAGCTGGTGGCCTTGGCATCAACTTGGCGACTGCAGACACCGTGATTATCTACGACTCCGACTGGAATCCCCACAATGACATCCAAGTACTGGCTCAATCAAAGATTTGCTTGTGCCCACTTGCATGTTTCCACTGCCATGCATGATTTGATTAGCTTTGTGAAACCAGGCCCACTTGCGAACTGATTACAATGCTGTGATCCCCTCGTGAGATCGCCCGCCCTTGTGAGGACGTTTTAAATTTCGCTAATTTCATCTTTTCATTGCTTGGCTATCACATTTGCCCCCCTCTCAATCTTTTTCTCTCTTGTTCCTCCATCTCCCCTCTTCTGCAGGCATTTAGCAGGGCCCACCGTATAGGCCAGAATAAAAAGGTGATGATCTACCGTTTTGTGACGCGAGCCTCGGTGGAGGAAAGGATCACTCAAGTGGCCAAGAGGAAGATGATGTTGACCCACCTGGTGGTGCGGCCCGGCCTGGGCTCCAAGACGGGCTCTATGTCCAAACAGGAGCTGGATGACATCCTCAAATTCGGCACTGAGGAGCTCTTCAAAGATGAGGTGGAGGCAGCTAGAGCCATGGGTACGATAATGGTGCTATAACACATGTGCTCCTCTCATTACTGGTCTCTAACCAGCCAAAAAGGATTCAATTCTGTTTGGCAGAAGAGAGACTTTGACATTTAGATATTTTATGTGTTGTTTTTCTACGCCAGTGTGGGAATACTTTTTTATGCATGGTCACTTATAGTTACCAGAAGAACAGTTTGTCATCTTTTTTTCGAGATGAAAAATAACCAAGATCTGTAAGTTGTGTGTATTTACTTCCAAAAATTGCGTTATCATTGATTCTCCATAAACTCTCTCAAGTTCAATGGGCAAAACTTTTTTTTTTTGCATGAAAGTGTGTCCTTTTTTTGTTTAATAAAGGACCCCAATTAGTCACTTGCTAAAAGTTTTTCATCAACAGGGGACATTAAAGACGGCGAGGAAGGCAGTGTGATCCACTATGATGACAATGCTATTTCCAAACTCCTCGACCGCAGCCAGGATGCCACCGAGGACACCGAGATTCAGAACATGAACGAGTACCTCAGCTCCTTCAAGGTGGCCCAGTATGTGGTGAAAGAGGAGGATGGCGAGGTGAGAAAGTTGCATGTTTGTAGTCAGAGATATGTGGACATTACCTTGGGTGGCACAGTGGCCCAGTGGTTAGCACTGTTGCCTCACAGCAAGAAGGTCCTGGTTTGAACCCCAGGCCATCCTAGGTCCTTACTATGTGAAGTTTGCATTTTATCCCCATGTCTGCGGGGGTTTCTTCTGGGTGCTCCGGTTTCCTCCCACCATCAAATTTCATTGTATGTATGTACAAATGAGAAATAAAGTGTATTCTATTCTATTCTATTCTGGTGGGATTATATATAGAATACCAGATTATAATTTAACATTATAATGAGATAATACCCGAGTCTAGCATGTGGTACTCCGCACACTGGGGGTTTTATTTCTTAAAATATTCTTGACTTTTAAGTTTATTTTATTATATATAATCACTTCAAAGATAGATAAAAACATGAACGAAGGGTAAACCTCACAGATTCATGTCTTGGAACATGATTACCTTTGGTTCTTTTTATATCACAAAAAAAAAAAATCAAAAAAAACATTGCAACCTGCTGGTTTTGACACCAAACTGATGAGCATAAAATCTTCTTTGCATGAATATCATAAATGAATCCCTGGATGTTTTCTTTTTTCACCAGGAGACTCTGTCCTGTGAATGTATTGTCATGGTTTAAAAATATTTATGTAATGTTATCCTTTACATATACTCAGAAATAATATCATTTTGTACTTTTGTGTATGATCGTGTGTGTGTGTGTTTAAATGTGTGTTGCCATGCTGTGTATACAGGAGGAGGTGCAGCGGGAGATCATTAAGCAGGAGGAGAATGTGGACCCAGACTACTGGGAGAAACTCCTCCGACACCACTACGAGCAGCAACAGGAGGACCTAGCCCGCAACCTTGGCAAGGGCAAACGCATCCGCAAGCAGGTCAACTACAACGATACCACCCAGGAAGATCAAGGTTAGTCCCCATACAACAGACACCCTGGGCTCCGGCCCCAGCAAACACGTCTTATAGTAGGCTGAGCTATTTGACCTTAAAGGGGGATTCACTCGGTCAGTTTAATGACCCAGTCCAATGATTTTAATCAAGTCAGGAAAGAGTCTTTGTTGAATATTAATGTTAATGTTAAGAGTGTAATTTTTTCAGCTTCAGATGTATCGTTTGATTTGTGAAAGCTGTTTCAGCCCCTCTCTGAGCAAAGCCAGTTCTCAGCAGGATGAGTGGTTATGGACCCTCTGTTTATCGCATTCAGTCGCAGAGGCTCATTGTTGGTCACAATGTCTCAAGAGCATAGCCCAACTCTTATTGTGTCATATATGTGCGAACCCACATAGACACACTCCAGCCACTCTGGTCCAAGAGCCTGAAGTGGATGAACACCTCAGAGACCAACAAGTTGTGAATCAGTGGTAAAAACAGCCAAGTGAAAGCTAGTCATTGTCAATGCATGTGATAGCGATCTAGCCCGCTAACTTGCATGATGTTGCCAGGCAAATACACTGGTTGTGATAGGACAGACCGATGATGATACTGTCCAAACAAATCAGGGTTAATAGATGAGCAATGTATTACCGGAAGCAGATTGTTATATGAAATAGTTGAATTATGCTGTGATCCAGGAGGATAGTTTTTCAAGGGGCTTTATTTATATTTTCATATCAACAACAGTTCTAATATTTTTGGTAAATTCACACAAACACACGCTGGAAAAAAATCCAATGAGACTGGAAAACTCGATTTTCATTGGACTGGATCTTTAAGCTTCATTCAGTGTCAGGCCCACGATAGCCTAGCATGAATACTGCACAGGTAGATCTCTATTTGGGTTTAACATAAAAGTTTTGTCATGGCTCAGACTACATAATCTATTCATCCACAACACAAAGAAGTAATATTGATATACTTCCCTCAACAGGTTTCCGGGGACATGTCTGTCTGTGGTTCAGATATCCGTTTACCGATTACATTTATATGTTGTGTCGATTCGCCTGCTTTCTGAGGTTTCTGGACCCTGTTCTTCATAGTTCAGCAATAAGTGTTAAACTAAGAGAGGGAATTAGGTGTCTGAAGCCTATCGTCATCAATTAGCATTCGCTTCATATATAAAGCACTGCCTAAGACATTAGTCTGCCAGAGTTATCAGCTCTTCAATCTCACCGACTGGGGGTCAGAGGTCGTGTGTGTGTGTGTGTGTGTGTGTGTGTGTGTGTGTGTGCGCGCGCGCGTGTTTGTATGTATGTGTGTGCATGTCCAGCTGTAGTGGTCTGTAGTAATCTGCAGTGCCAGGGCGCCCTCACGTGGCCACTTAGAGAAGTGAATGCGCTGTACCTGTTTGTCTTTGATCTGTGGCTCAGAATGGCAGGATGATCTTTCAGACAATCAGTCCGAGTATTCTGTGGGGTCCGAGGACGAGGACGAAGACTTCGAGGAGAGACCTGAAGGTGGGTACCCACGCACCTGTTTTGTGCTACTAAGTGGGGCCTGGACTTATTTTGATTTACATATTGGTTTGAATTTTTTTGATTATTTCAGACAAATACACAAGCCCCTCAGTGGAGAACACTCATCAGAACCAGGATTAGAACCTGTTTTTATTAATCAAATGACTCCACAGTACATACAACCAATGTGACATGGTGGATTTCTCATGCAGACCATTAGACACTTCAGTAGATTATAAAAGTATAACAGGGAATTTATGCAATATGTACAAAACATTACAAAAAGTTCAGATTAAATGGATAGGATGTCATTGTTATACATAGTCAAATAGCAGATGAAGTGTCAAGTCGACTTGATGTGACTTGACAGATGAAGATTCATGAGAAGTCTGTGTCTAAAAACAGACTATTTAGTGTACAAACAGGAAAAGAAAGGAATTGTTCGCTGATACAGCATTCAAATTTTGGAGTAGTGCACTTTTAAGAAACATATCAGCAGAACCCTATGTAGATCTGAACGTTGTTTTGAGCGGTCACACAGCTAACCTAACATCATTTCCATATATCCACAGTCAGACATTGATGACTGATCCATCTCACAATTGGCTGTTTTGTCTTCCTGTAGGAGGGCGCAGACAGTCTCGCAGGCAGCTTAGAGGGGAGAAAGACAAACCTTTGCCCCCACTACTTGCACGCGTAGGGGGCAACATCGAGGTATGAACTCTCGGGAGTTAACCCTAACCCTGACCCTAACCCTAACCCAGGCATCATAAGGCATGTCAATTAGGTACTAAGCTGGTAGCAACTAAAAACTTTAGAGAGTAGGGTGGTATTGTGAGTAAAGAGGAGGACCCTGGTGCTCACCCCGAATAATGGCATGTGTCCACTTTGCTGTAGCTCCTTTGAGCCAAGGTACCGATTCCTTGGCTGTTTCGGGGGTGCAGTTTTGCTGCCAAACCCCTGCTGTGGCCTCCCTGTGGAGGGGCCCCGAGCAAAAATATGACTACCCTATGGTGCATAATCAAATGTCACCTTACCATCATTTTCAGTTCACATGATAAGCGGTTTGGATAATGGATGGATGGATGGATGGATGTCAACATAGTAGGTAGAGTAGAGCTGCAGGTACAAAACAGACAAGACCACAGCTATACAAATGCCAATATATGAGTGACTGCAGTGTTACTCGTCTCACAAACTGGGGACTATTGAAGGAGAGGCATTGGAGGGGAGCGTTCTGGTAAGCCTTACAACCAGAGTTGTAAAAACCAGGTCCAGAAAGTAAATATCCAAACCGTGTATTTGCTCCAACTGTGTTACTACACTGCTCAAAAAAATAAAGGGAACACATAAGCAATACAATGTAGCTCCAAGTCAGTCACACTTTTGAGATATCAACCTGTCCAGTTAGGAAGCAACACTGATTTGTGACTCAATTTCACCTGTTGGTAAATTGTCTAATTTCCACCAGGTCGAAATTAGACAATTTGCAAGACAACCCCTATAAAAGGAATGGATTTGCAGGTGGTGGCCACAGACCATTTGCCTGTCCTCATCTTTTCTGGCCGATCTTTGGTTAGTTTTTCATTTTGCTAGTGCCCTCACCACTAGAGGTGGCATGAGGCGGTATCTGCAACCTACAGAAGTTGCTCAGGTAGTGCAGCTCATCCAGGATGGCACATCAATGCGTGCTGTGGCAAGAAGATTTGATGTGTCTCCCAGCACAGTGTCCAGAGCATGGAGGAGGTACCAGGAGACAGGCCAGTACACCAGGAGACGTGGAGGGGGCCGCAGGAGGACAACAACCCCGCAGCAGGACCGCTATCTGGTCCTTTGTGCAAGGAGGAACAGGAGGAGCACTGCCGGAGCCCTACAAAACGACCTTCAACAGGCCACTAATGTGCAGGTTTCTGCTCAAACAGTGAGAAACAGAATGCATGAGGATGGTATGAGGGCCCGACGTCCACAATTGGCGCCTGTGCTCACAGCCCAACACCGTGCAGCCCGATTGACCTTTGCCAGAGAACATCTTGGTTGGCAGATTCGCCATTGCGCCCTGTGCTCTTCACAGATGCGAGCAGGTTCACACTGAACACATGTGACAGACGTGAGAGAGTCTGGAGACGCTGTGGAGAACGTTCTGCTGCCTGCAACATCCTCCAGCATGACCGGTTTGGCGGTGGGTCAGTGATGGTCTGGGGAGGCATATCCTTGGAGGGCCGCACAGACCTCTACGTGCTAGCCAGAGGTACCATGACTGCCATTAGGTACCGGGATGGGATCCTCAGACCCATTGTCAGACCATATGCTGGTGCAGTGGGCCCTGGGTTCCTGCTCATGCATGACAATGCTCGTCCTCATGTGGCCAGAGTGTGTCAGCAGTTCCTGTATGCCGAGGGCATTGATGCTATGGACTGGCCTGCACGTTCCCCAGACCTGAATCCAATCGAGCACCTCTGGGACATCATGTCTCGTACCATCCGCCAACGCGATGTCGCACCACAGACTGTCCAGGAGTTGACCGATGCCCTGATCCAGGTCTGGGAGGAGATCCCTCAGGAGACCATCCGTCGTCTCATCAGGAGCATGCCCAGACGTTGTAGGGAGTGCATACAGGCACGTGGAGGCCACACACACTACTGAGCCTCATTTTGAATCGTCTTGAAAAATTTCCACAGAAGTTGGATCAGCCTATGTTCTCATTTTCCACTTTGATTTTGAGTATGATTCTGAATCCAGACCTTAATGGGCTAATGATTTTGATTTCCATTGATCATTCTTAGGTTATTTTGCTCTAAACACATTCCTCTGTCTAATAAATAAAGATTTTCAGCTGAAATATTTAATTCATCGAGGTCTATATTGTGTTTTTAGGTGTTCCCTTTATTTTTTTGAGCAGTATAAATCAGCTGATTTCATTAGCTAGTGTTCCCTATCTCGTTGCTCAGTGGTGTTGACTAGAATCTGTTGGTGTAGTGCATGAGTGGAGCAAATACATGGTTTGAACTTTTACTTTCTGGACCTGTTTTTTACAACTCTGCTTACGACATATAACAGATTACACACCACAGACACTCAGTTAGCTTTAACCCTCTTGGGATGAGTCCAACAATCTCTTCAGTCTGTCCTTTCAGGCTATAAGACACAGTGCATACATGTCTGAGGCGTCAAGGCATATGCACATGCACTTTAGACACTCTGCAGGCCTCTTCTTCTGCACCTACTTAATGGGACACATTATAAGGGAGAGGTTAGTTAGATGCACTGTGCCAAGCTCACTAAGTGAACGATCCCTTTCTCTCACTCCCTCCTGACCAACCCTCATTTACCAACCTGTGTGTCACCCGTGTAGTCATAAATAAAGACAGATAATTTATTATATACACTGAAACTTGATTGCAGTGGACTTTGCTTGTACAATTATACTGGCCTTTATTAAGCTAATCTATATAAGCAAGGTTGTTTTTCCTCTGTGTTGGCTTTTCTTCACAGAATAGCCCAAATCCCCTGCATAATGTTTACGTAAGGTAACATTTTCAGTTTGCACTGTGTGCCCTCTGTTTTAATGTAATGCTGTGGCTCTAATGTGTAGGTCCTGGGGTTCAATGCTCGCCAGAGGAAAGCCTTCCTCAATGCCATCATGCGCTGGGGCATGCCCCCTCAAGATGCCTTCAACTCCCACTGGTTGGTCAGAGATTTGAGAGGGAAAAGTGAGAGGGAGTTCAGGTAATTCTCTCTACCCTGGTATTTTTTATATTTGACTTTCATAGTGTAATTTTATAGTGAAAGCACTTAATCATTCCTTCTCTCTTTTCACACTGTTTATTCACACATTCATTCACATGTGCATGTGAACCTGGGTTATCCCTGAGTTAGGAGTTGACCCTGGAGTTATTTTAGCCCCTTTTTGAAATCGCAGTTCAAGGATTGTATTGTTCATCTTGTAAAGTTGAGTCTTGCAAACTTTTGCATAAGTCTGTTTTTGATTGCATCAGTGTCGGATATTATCTAACCCAGAGTTGAGACACCAGAGGCAGCCTGTAGTCTAAACATCACCAGTTAGCCATTGGCTTCAGATAAATATAGCCACCCACCAGCTGGTAATTTGACATATAGTCCTCTTTCTCGCCACTTCAGAGCAGTTTAAGTCATTAAGTGCGGTGTGCAAAGTTAAGTGTGGTGTAAAACACATATTTTGTTTGGTCAGGGCCTATGTGTCTCTGTTCATGAGACACCTTTGTGAGCCAGGGGCGGATGGAGCAGAGACCTTTGCTGATGGAGTCCCACGTGAGGGACTGTCCCGCCAGCACGTCCTCACCAGGATCGGAGTCATGTCCCTTGTGCGGAAAAAGGTGTTTGTCATTCAGTCATTCACTAAAGATGTCAGTTATCCCAGAAATTCTTCCTTGTCATCGTTGGTGAAGGAAATCTGTTGAACTGGTTCAAAGTAACTCAATCATTTGGTGTTGCCACTTCTTGGCCAGGTCTCCCTCAAGAGAGATTTTTAATATTCAGATTACTTCTTGGTTAAATAAATGTAAAGTACTAGAAACAAATAGTATACTAAATACTAAAAACTAGAAACAAGTAAGGAAAAACACTGGTGGAACATAGAATTCCACACAAACCACGTAGCTCTCGAGCATCGAAAAAAAAACAAATCGGGGCATCCGGGTAGTGTAGAGGTCTATTCCGTTGCCTACCAACACGGGGATCCTGGTTTGAATCCTCGTGTTGCCTGCAGCTTGGTCGGCCGTCCCTACAGACACAATTGGCTGTGTCTGCGGGTGGGAAGCCGGATGTGGGTATGTATCCTGGTTTCTGCACTAGCGCCTCCTCTGGTCGGTCGAGGTGCCTGTTTGGAGGGGAGGGGGAACTAGGGGGAATAGCGTGATCCTCCCACGTGCTACGTCCCCCTGGTGAAACGCCTCACTGTCAGGTGAAAAGAAGCGGCTGGCAACGCCACATGTATCGGAGGAGGCATGTGGTAGTCTGCAGCCCACCGGATCGGCAGAGGGGGTGGAGCAGTGACTGGGACGGCTCGGAAGAGTGGGGTAAATAGCAGGATACAATTGAGCAGAAAATGGGGGGAAAAATAAAAACAAATAAAAAAAAAAACAAATTTAGAAGAAAATTGCCATTGGGTTGTGGTATTATCATTTGTTTTCAATGTGGCTTATCACGTTTTAAAAATTAAAGAAACCAGCGACAATATCTACAAACAAGTTGAGTCACTCCACTAGGATCAAACTGTAACCACATTGTAAAAGCATTTCAGAAAGTTCTTGAAATTAATTAATCTGCATCAGCGGCGAATTGGATCATCTCAGATTTCTAAATTGGTTCAAAGAAAAATAAGACTAAGACTCGATATGAGACCAAATGCTTAGCTGGGATGAGTACTTTTTTATATTGTTTTCTTTTCCCCCTTGTCCCTGGACGGTAAAGGATAATTTTGACAGGTTAATAGTATGAAATCAGATAGGTAGGAACACTAGGGAGTATGCTGCATGCCTTGGATTCTGTGGCGCTGCCTTGTATAATAAGTCTGTTGCTGTCATATTTTACTTTGGCCTAACCATTTTAATGTTGCGGCTTGTGTGTAGGTGCAGGAATTTGAGCATGTGAACGGTAAGCTGAGTTCTCCAGATCTGATCCCTATTGGCATGGAGCTGAAGAAACTGACAGAGAGTCTGTCCTCCGATCCAAACACCCCGGTGCCAGCCAGCCCAGTGGCTACGCAGCCCGGTACCCCTGTCCCACCAGGTCAGAACCAAATACCTGTGCTTATACTTTTTCATGTCTATTCTTTGCAAGATTGTAGCAAGAGTTTATGCAAGGAGACATAGTGTCATAGATGCAAAGCACAGCTGTCGTGTGACTTTGTATATATGGAGTCATTGTCTTAACTTTGTAATAGCTAGTAGGTCTAGTACTGATGGCACATTTACAGATGTGTAGCTAATGTAATGTATTGGTCATGCTTAACATTGACAGTGACAGTAAAATAGAAGCTTTCACATCGGTTAAAATGCGGCTAAAGTTGCCTCGTCTGAATAAAGTTTTCAGCAAACCCAACAACTCAGAAAAGCAAGCTGACACATCAGAACTGGAAATAGTGGTAGAGGTGCAGAAAAAATATAATTTGCCAATTGTCTTATCAAATGAGGTTTATAGTGTTATTTAGAAGACGCAAAATCTTTAACGTCTTACAACAGAATATATATTTTTAGATGCACTCCCTCACAGGCATTTTTGCAACACCGCCCTGATTCTACACAGATGGTATGGCTAAACATGAGACTAAATGTCAGTTTGTTAGGCACTGAGTGAATTAGAAGCCAGATTCATGAGAGGCTCTGCATCCAAATGAAAGTTTCAGTAAAAGACCAAAGTCAAAGAGAAATATTGAGTTGTTTTTGTACTATGATTTATAGAGAAGACCGAGTCTCTCTCGGGCTCTGCTGAGGACAAGGAGTCCATGGAGCAAGAGAACAAGAAAATGACAGAACAGGAGGTGAGTCCTACCCCCCCCCCCCCCCCCACTGCCCAATCTCCTCTATTCCATTCTCCTTTATTGTCTTGTCCATCTTTCTGTGGGCCAATGCACTTTAACCATTCTCATCTCACCATCCTCAAAGCACGCTTCTGTCAAACACCAACACCTTTTGACTTGTCTGTCTGCACACTTGCAATGCTCCTACTTCTACCCCGGTAACCCCTGTCAACTTTGGTCATTTTTTTCCCCTTCCCTCTGCAGACTTCTGCAGGCACAGAGCAAGCTTCTGAACCAGAGAAAGTCACTGACAGGGAAGAGACCAAGGCCGGCACAGAGGAGAAAACGGGAGAGGAGAGGGATAGAACTGAGTCTCCCTCAACGAGGACAGAATTGTCTGCTAACCCTAAGGAGCCCGCTTTGAAACAGACAGAGCCGCCTCACAATCAAACTTCGCCCAAAGGTGAGCAGTGCCAGACCTCTGAATTATGCATCATCTGTCCGCCGTGGGGTCAAACTGAGTTGAAGTCTTTTTTATGTGATCCCTGTAGTGGAGCCCTGTAAAGACTCTGAGAGGTCATCAGAGAAAGGGGAGAGTGATCCGCCTGCGAAAACAGAAGACAAGGAAAATAAGCCAGGTATGCATAGTAATCTGTTACAGATCTTTTAAGCGTGACAACATTGGTTTGAATTTGAAAGACAAGCAGCTTCAATGGATTGTCTGTCATGAATATATATATTTTTACTTTAATGGTAGAACGAGTAGGATTTGTTGGCTGCGGTTTGTAAACACAACATTCAAAGCTTGCCCCTCCTCCCCGGCTCAACGACACCACAAGGACACGCCCCTGACCGCAGCAGCCAGAACACATCCCAGAGTACAGGCCAACTCCGCGTCGCTCTTCATCCCCATCCTCTCCTTCAGTGCTCGCCAGCGGGTGAAAATCAACCCCAGATTCACTCTCATTTTGGAATGTGCTTTGTCCGCTTGACGTTTTGCCTCGCTATATTTGTGTCTTTTCGGCGCTGTGTCCGCCATTTGTTGTAGCTTCCTTTTGGATGTGTGCTTACAAACTCAATCCGACACCTGGTCACTACGTTTTTATAGAGTCCCACTGCCCAAAGGTTAATGCCCAGATATGTCCCGTACACAGCAAGATAAGAAAAATAAGAAAATACAGGCAGAGGACAGGGTCTCTGTAGATATAGACACCGCCACACATGTCTAGAGGGTCATAAGTGATGCTTGAGAGTGATTATTTTTGTATGAGTCTATACAATCCTACTCTTCCTACCTTTAACTTTAATATTTCTTCAATTATTATTCAAACAGAACGATCTCAACAGAATTAAGCATTTGCATAACGGTTTCTCTTTCAGCTGTTACAGATGATGTGAAGAGCGAAGACATGCCAGAGGGTCGATTAAATGGAGAAAAAGACACTCTGGATGAAACAGATGAGAGCAGGAGGGAGGACAAAAATGGGTGCAAAACCAGGTTCATGTTCAATATCGCAGATGGAGGCTTCACAGGTACGGAACATAAAGGTGACACTGATTAAGTTTGTAAAACTTGGAATTAGGAAAGTTGACTATATTTTAGCAACACCATGGTGGAGTCATTGTAAGGTAAGGGTGGTTTACACACACACACACACACACACACACACACACACACACACACACACACACACACACACACACACACACACACTCACATACACACACACACACACACACACACACACACACACACACACACACACACACACACACACACACACACACTCTCAAGGTTCCAGAGAGACAAGGATAGGAGGGGGATAGTAGGAGAAAACGCAGGATGCGTGCTGTGTGTGTGTGTGTGTGTGAGTGTGTGTGTAACCCACCCTCACCCTTACCCTACAATGACTCCACCATGGTGTTGCTATGGTGTTGTGTGTTAGGGCATTCATGACTGCTGCATTTTAATAGTGATTAACTACTCTTTTTTTCACCTAATAACAACGGTACATTTTCATCAAGAAGGTCTCCAATACAACCAGTTCATGGTTAACTAATGTAGGCAGGACCAACGTGGCGTGGGGGTAGAGGAAATAGCATAGTCATTGATTGGCTCTGATAGGCTGTTTACAAATGAGCCACAATCTGATTGGACTAAACCCCCAGCAATCCTGAGCAAGAAGTGTCTGTCTGTGGACTACAAGACAGGGACGGAACAGGACCCCCATCACTTCCCCTAACCTTAACCTCCCAACCTTAACCTTAGTAGGTGAGGTGAGGGGAGGGCATTTCCTGTGTGGGGTGTGTGTGTGTGTGTGTTCTTGCACTGTGGTGGTGTATCTTGTATGTTACACCCCTGTCTCAACAGTATCTGTCTGTGGAGTGCAATAGAGGGGCATAGTGTACAAGACACAACCCCACAATGCAAGACCCCCCTCCCGAGGTTAAGGTTGGGAGGTTAAGGTTAGGGGAAGTGATGGAAGTCCTGTAACACCCCTACACGTTCCGCCCCTGTCTTGCAGTCCACAGACAGATACTGTTGGTCTGAGCTGGAGAGTTTGACTGCAGTAACAATGAGACTGCTTTCTAGCAGGTGTTTTGGTTTAACTAGTGACCATGTTAACTGGTGACTTTGTGCGTCCGTGGTTGTTGTGGTGACAGCAGCTGTTGAAAAGCCTAAAAGCCTTAAATTAGCTTAAATTGAATGTTCATTACACTATATATTTGTCTGATCCTTTTCGTCCTACATTATCAGAATCATGTTTATTGGCCATGTAGGTTTGCATATACATGGAATTGACTCTGGTTTTGTGGCTCTCAGTGTACTTCACATAGAATAACAACACTACAACACAACAATCTTCAGATATATATGTTACGGGTAATGGGAAAAAATGGTTAATGTGCAAACTACCCGGTTAATGTGCAGATTACCCAACGGGGCGGTTAATGTGCACATTACTCGCCAGAACGAGTTATCTGCACATTAACCGGGTAGTCTGCACATCACCCGTTTGGATGGTTAATGTGGATGGAACGAACCTGCAACTCATGTTTTTACGATATTTTGATATTTAAATCAGCAATAGGCCTTTAGCCTAATGACTCATGAAGTGAGGCCATCTGAGGAATCACAACTTGTGGTAAATGAAAGAACAGACATTGGCGATATCATTCTGTCTTTAAATCAACCTTTTCTCCCACTTGTATAACTAGGCTATATTATATAGCATCAAAGAACACAAACATGAGCCCTCCTCGCTCTCTATCTGATCCCTGATATGAATGAATAGCCTACAAATTTGACAAGGGTGAAAAGAAATATCCGTCTCGGCCATCTTCCATCAGGCTGCTATAGCCTACTCTCACTGGAGACATGCGTCATTCAACCAGTCCCAAATGGCAATCACTCCGTGGACAGACTGGTAAATAAAACTTTATGGAAGAGGGGTACTGGCGGGGAAAAAATACTAAGACTAGATGATATGAAAACAGAACCAAATTCGTTTTATAAGCCCAGTATGTAGGAGCAGAAGCAGCGAAAAAATATGTCAAAATGCAATTCCTGCCTGCCAATCAGGCAGAAAAATGAATGAACAGGCGATACCTTTCAGATGCACTTTTACACAACCACCAAAAAAGACAAAAATGTGCCCGATTCCCTCCCTCACCTGGCTAATATCCTACTAGTAGCCTACATATTTCATCGATCATATCCTAATCTAACCGAGAATATGGGAGGGAGCAAACAGATTGTCGATAGACTAGCTGTGCTGTGCAAGTAGCCTAAAGCAACCACGTGCACGCGCATCTGCGCGTTAATGTGAATTCGTTCCATCCACATTAACCATCCAAACGGGTGGTGTGCAGACTACCCAGTTAATGTGGATAATGTGGTTCGTTCTATCCACATTAACCGCCCAAGCGGGTAGTGTGCAGACTACCCGGTTAATGTGCAGATAACCCGTTCTGGCGGGTAATGTGCACATTAACCGCCCTGTTGGGTAATCTGCACATTAACCGGGTAGTTTGCACATTAAACGTTTTTTCACATTACCCGTAACATATACACAAAGATTGACTTATACATGCGAAATAAGAGGCAATAAAGTGCAAAGGTGCAGAGAATATATCAGAGATGCTGAAATAGATGTTAGCTGGTTACTTAAATACATGCTTGAGGTAGAGGGACATGGCAGAGCATACCGGTGTATGTACAATATACAGTACAGTACAGTATATACAAAATTGTTGGATTTATTTTGCAGTGTTAACCGTTCATTTGAATGACAGCCAGCGGAAAGAAACTGTTTTTATATCTGGTTGTTTTGGGGTACAGTGCTCTGTAGCACCTGCCAGAGGGGAGGAGTCTGAACAGGTTGTGACCAGGGTGTGATGGGTCTGCAGTGATGTTGCCTGCCGGTTTCCTGACTCTGGAGGTCTATAAGTCCTGAATGAAGGGCAGGTTGGCCCCAATGATTTTCTCTACAGACTTAACTGTCTGTTGTAGTCTGTCCCTGTCCTGTTTGGTGGCCGAACCAAACCAGACAGTGATGGATGTACAGAGAACAGACTGGATTATTGCAGAGTAGAACTGAATCAACAGCTCCTGAGGCAGGTTGAACTTCCTGAGCTGGCAGAGAAAGTACACCTTCTGCTGGGTCTTTTTGATGATAGTGTGTATGTTGGATGCCCACCTTGGGTCTTGGGAGATTATGGAACCCAGAAATCTGTAGGTTTTCACTGCAGACACCATACTGTTGAGTATAGTGTGGGGCGGGGGGGGGGGCAGTGTTGGGGGTCTCCTCCTGAAGTTCACGGTCATCTCCACAGTTTTGAGCATGTTCAGCTCCAGGTTGTTATGGCCGCATCAATGATGTAAATTAAATGGTGTTGCCAACAAGAAGCATTCACATTTGTTGAAGTTCCTTTTAACGTGGGGAAAAACATAGTGTAGCAGAGCAGCTAGCATCTGATGAGGAATTTGACATTATAATGTTACAGGTTAAATATTGAATATGGGTCACTATCTGATTGAGGATAACGGTATAAAATACAGCTGTATTGCCAACTGCGTTTTGTTTCCCACATTATAAGAAACATTAAAAGAGGTGAATGAGTCTTGCTGAGTGCAATTTTACTTGTGTAAAGGGTTAGCATAGATATTAAACACAGATGAGTGTGTATTTAAAAGTGATTAAAGTAAAATTGAAGGCTTTTAGGAGGACACTATGTGTTCTGTTCGTGTTTTCAACAGCTGCCATCACTAAAGTCACCAGTTAACATGGTCACTCATTAAACCAAAACACTCTTAATTGTTCCCTAAATCTCTTATTTAACATGACATAACGTAGAAAATGATTGTGTGTATCAGCCCTGTGATGGCCTGGTGGCCTGTCCATGGTGTCTCGCCACCTGCCGCCCAATGACTGCTGGGATAGACTTCAGCATCCCCACGACCCTGAGAGCAGGATAAGCTGTGTGGATAATGGGTGGATGGATGGATGGAGGATTGTTCCGACAAATCTATATTGTAATCACAGCGCCCCCAGCTGCATAACTACTGTAGCTGCATTGCTACAGCTTTATTAATGCAGTGCTAAAACAACCGGGCCCCTTCAATCTGCTTACAAATAACACGACTTTGCACTTTCAAATTGCATGCGGTGCATACGCCAGAGTCCAACAAACAAACAAAATAACTTTCATTTGATTTCATGAGCTCCAAATTGCAGAGCCTTGGCACAGGCCTAGTTTTAGAGAACGCTTTGGAGTTCATGAAATGAAATGAAAGTTATGTTGTTTGCTTGTCCAATTGTTTTTTTTTTTTTAAATAAGTTGTCTTTAAATATTACAATCCTGCTGACTACCCAGGGCATTACTACAAGTATGGGGCCGGAATTATTTGGGTTAGGGTTAGGTCTTAAAAGAAAGATCTTGCATTTCAACAGAAAAATAAATTTCAAAGTAGGCCAAAATTACTAATTTTGTTGTAAATTAGTCAAAAATGTATTACCTTAAATGATGTTTGTCACTATTTCCACAAAAACAGACAAAAAAAAAAACAAAACCCGAAAACAAAAGCCCGAAAACGAAAGCCCTTTCATTTCATGTGTTGGGCCTCCAAAGGGTTCTCTGAAAGTAAACCCGGGTCAAGACTGTGGCCATGAAATGTGAAAATTAAAACTTGTCATACAACTAAATGAAATGCATAATTGGAAAGGTTTCGACCTATAGATTAACATTATGTCAGTCCGAAGATTTTAAATGGCTCCTGCTTTGAAAGACTGAGTTCTGAACCTGACCTCAGTGCATGTTGGAAGGGTTGTTAGTTATATTTTAAAAACTATAATTCCCTTGAGCTGCGGCCATGCAGCCTGATACAAATAATCACCACAGTTGTAGTTTTTCCAGTTTGCAAAATAGCGTTGTAAATAGGGTCGTAGAAAAACGTATATATGCAGAATACATCAAATATTTACTGTAGCCAAAACATAAATTACACTGTATTTAGGTGGTTTTATAAAATAAAAAAAAAAGCATACAAAATTTTATTTATTTAGGATATTTTAGCTAGTATTTTGGAAACATGTTTAGGGGTTGTGTTCAATATCAGAAACGTTGCATTCCAACAATTTTCTGGCAAGACCTGAAAGAATCTTCATAATAACTAACAAACCAAAGATCATATACATTCACTGAACGAAGATTATGAAAATAAAACACATATTTCTCACTACAAATGTTATCAAAATGCATTTTAATACTGAAACTATCTTAAAATCACATTTTGTCCTTTCTTCCATTTCTCTTGTTCCTCCATTTTTTAAAATATTAAACATTTTCAAATAACAAATAGGCATTATCATGATTAAACACACCTGATAATAATTCCAAGCAGCATACTTTAACAAGAAGAAAAAATAAAATAAAATAAAACTGTAAGTTAAATTAACTTGAGCTTTAAGGGGGTTTAAACAATATGTAATGCAAATAATTCAGAGTCAGAAGGCACGCCTCTTTCCCAGTATTTTTTTAAGGATTGAACGATTTTCAAGTCATTTCTAAATGCCACAACACTTAGAGCATTTTCCACTGAGAATAAAAAGAACGTCACCCATTTTTTTTCTTTTCACAGACAGAAATTTGACAAGTCACGTGACATGGACGCAGTCTCAACCAACATTGGCTATTAGTTGAAATGTTAATACGAAATGTATTTTTGGTTTGGAAATGTCGAGATTTTAACATATCCATGGCTGGCAGAAATGTAAAATACCAGCATTTTATTCTGGTGACTGGGTCACTGCACATCAAGTGAACTGGGCAAATTCAGCCTCATCGGTGACGTCGTGACCGTTCAAGGTGATGCGTGGTATTTTGCTGCATCTGCTCTCCACTGAGGTTAATGGGAAGGATTAGTGTAACACCTGCCTGCAAAATTGGATTTCGGCATATGTGCTGCATGCAATTTGAAAGTGTCAAGTTGTGTTATTTGTACACAGATCCAAGAGACCAGTTTGGCTAAAACCACAGATGAATGATTAGTCTACAACTATGCACAGTGTCGACTAGGGGTTTTGACCCGTGTGTGTGTGTGTGTGTGTGTGTGTGTGTGTGTGTGTGTGTGTGTGTGTGTGTGTGTGTGTGTGTGTGTGTGTGTGTGTGTGTGTGTGTGTGTGTGTGTGTGTGTGTGTGTGTGTGTTATGGGTTCAAACCCCTCAGGAGAGAACAGACATTAACCAGTGTTCATCTGCTCTCCAGCTCTGAGCCCAAGTGACCTTATGATTTCTAAAAGTTGACAATTTAGCACTAAATTGATGTAGTTGATTTTGTCTCCTCTCACATGTACATAAACTTCATACACAATCTTGAATCACTGCAGCCGTCCCGGTTATCCACTGTCTTTTGTTCACCATATTTTAAATGATGTTGATACGCTGCGTTGTTTGTATTTGAAATAAGGGAAGGAGTGTGAATCACTACTTATTTATTTATATCAACTGTTTGTCTCTGAAATTTCCCCCGTCAGAGTTGCATACCCTCTGGCAAACAGAGGAGCGAGCAGCATTGTCATCTGGGAAGATGTACGACATCTGGCATCGCCGCCATGACTACTGGCTACTGGCTGGAATTGTAACGTATCCTTTCCCAGACACGAGAGAGAAACAGTCATCATTTGGCAGTGTAATGTAATCATCTAAGGCCTGGAGGGAGCCAGATTTGAAACCGCTGGAAAAAAATCTATTTACAACAGCTATGGTTTCCACAATGCTCTGTCACTGGTATTTGTTATTTGAAGCGCTTTGTGAAGTGCCGTGGTCCCACTTCTTCTCCTTGACCGGGACTCTCGCTCAGACACGGCTACGCACGCTGGCAGGACATTCAGAATGACCCGCGCTACGCCATCCTAAATGAGCCCTTTAAGACAGAGATGCACAAGGGAAATTACCTGGAGATGAAAAACAAATTCCTGGCCCGACGCTTTAAGGTAAGGTAACACAGTCTGAAGGTTTTACCCTGCCCTACCCAGTGTTGCAGACACGGAGTGTAGTTGTGCCCAATAGGTTATCAGGTTTGTGGTAGAGATGTTAGGGAGGGAGGAAATCCATGCCTGCCTTCCCATTTCTTTCCTATCTTGACCCCCCCCCCCACTCACAGACGCACCCTCCTGACTGTGAGAACTACATCGAATGAGTGCCTTTGCCGAAGGGGCTGTGTTTGCTCAGAACCCGCGGATATGATGAAAAATCACAAAGCAGCTCAGGATATGGGTACTGTTTCAAGTGTATAGTTTTGTAAACTCCCCCCTTGTGTTAAAATCAGGGATTGAGGGGCTTTTGTTGCAAACTTCCCTCAAACTTTAATGTGGCTAGGGATGCCCCTCAAGACAGCAGCGGGGGTTCCCCAAGGCCGAATGCCCAGGGTAAGTCTGGGAGGGCTTGTCTTTACTGGAACTGGAACGAAGGCCTTGTTTGTCACCAGTTGCTGCTTCAGCATATTGTCACTAATTTAGGTAAAAGTTAACTTTACCTCAACGTCGATTCGTCACTCTCTTGGCACTGACGTCATGCTCCTCACTGCTGCCATGGCATCAGCCGCTCCTCATTACCGTCTCTCCCAGAAACTGAACGACTGTCGGATGCTTTTGCCTTTTGTGATGCTTTTGAAAATCCAAGGGTTTCAGAACAGCATCGCAGGTTGGGCTGTTAAGGTTACGGAAAAGGTTAGGGATGAGGTTAGGGATAAGGAATGGGTTTGCAATGACTATCTGATGATGCTACATCGATGGCGACGAAGAGCCCGCATTTTGGTCTGCAATAGATTTGTTCCATGCACAATAAACCTTAATTTGCACTCAATATAAAATGCTGCTTTCCCACCCTCTGACACCGTTTAGCACTTTGTCTGACTAGTTTTTATATCTTATCTCCCAAAATATGGACTGTATTTAATTACATCCTTTTATTGCACAGACTCTTATTGTATTGCATTTGTTTTATGTCGCATTGTATGTTTGACTATTCTTAATGTGCCTTGCTGCAAAACAAAATTCTCCTTGTGTGGCAATGAAGAAACTGAACTGAATATAAGTGTAACATTAATGATCTCCCTCTACCTTTAATATTCTGCATATGCATTGTATGCACTTCCCATTCTCTTAATTTCGCTTTCTCTTTATTCACTCTTTGCCCCCCCCCCCCCCGCATAGTTGTTGGAGCAGGCTCTGGTGATTGAGGAGCAGCTGAGGAGGGCGGCATACCTGAATATGACCCAGGACCCGAGTCACCCGGCCATGGCCCTCAACACACGTTTCGCT
This sequence comes from Lampris incognitus, assembly GCF_029633865.1. Lineage (NCBI taxonomy): Eukaryota > Metazoa > Chordata > Actinopteri > Lampriformes > Lampridae > Lampris > Lampris incognitus. The sequence continues at coordinate 109,221,459 of NC_079212.1, forward strand.
GAGGTGGAGTGCCTGGCCGAGTCCCACCAGCACCTATCCAAGGAATCCCTGGCTGGGAACAAGCCGGCCAATGCAGTCCTGCACAAAGGTCAGTCATCAGGTGCAAAATGAAAAAAAAAATCATAATTTTCCAGGTTAATTCAGGACAGTTTTAATTTTGTTGATGCAACATATGACAGAAACAGTTTATCTCTGATTTGTTTTTCTCTCAATGCTGGAAATGAGGTGACAATGAAATGGGAAAAAAATCACGTTTAACGCGAACATACAACTGCAAGAAACTGCTATGTGGTCTTGTTACGATGATGGAAAATGGGTTTGATCATGCTTGCCTGACCATCATATCGTCTGAATATTGGGTGATTTTATTTTTTTTAATAATTTGATTATTAACCATTCTAATCATGGAACCAGGGACATAGACAAAGACTGGTCATATCGTTTGAATGTTGGGTGATTTTTTTTTTTTTTAATAATTTGATTATGGACCATTTTAATCATGGAACCAGGGACAGGGACAAAGACTGGTCATTACAGTTTCCGTAAAAATGGCTCCAACTCATTTCTAATGGGAGATTTTCCTGTTTTCTTATGTTTTTTTGTGTCCCTGGTTCCACCTCTGAAAACACAACTGTATTAACTACACAACCGACAGGTCTTTGATGCCTAAAACGTCCCTTAGCTTACACACTTCCACATTTTTCCATATTTTCCCACAAGACTAAAGTCTTTTTGATGCTGTGAGCATTTGGGATGAGATACATGGGATGTCTTTCTGCTACCTACCACACTTATTCATAGTATTTTGTATCAAGTATTTGTTTTGTATCACTAAAATTATTAACCATACTATAAGTCTCTTCAGTCAGCTGATGCACAGGTGCACCGGACTCCTGCTAAAACCCCAAAAAACTTTTCCATATTTTTTCCGTGTGTGTGTGTGTGTGTGTGTGTGTGTGTGTGTGTGTGTGTGTGTGTGTGTGTGTGTGTGTGTTTTCTTGTTTATAGTGCTGAATCAACTGGAGGAACTCCTGAGTGATATGAAGGCGGATGTGACACGGCTGCCCAACATGCTGTCCAGGATCCCCCCAGTGTCGGCCCGCCTGCAGATGTCTGAGAGGAGCATCCTCAGCCGGCTGACCAACCGAGGCAACGAACCCCCGCCACAGCAGGTGAGACAAAAATGGTCAACCGTTTCAGCAACGCCATGAAGATTAACTTAATTAGTCACTTAATACTGTGCTGAGAACTAAAATCTGCCACATTTTGGATAGGAGTTTTCTGGAGGGGACACCTCAACATAACACAGATCACTGCTTAAATTGTCTGACTTTACAAATGTCCTCATGAAAAGCTGAAAGGTGTTGGAATAAATTAAGTACAGTGGAAACCGTTTACAGTGATCATGGTTATAAAGATCAACTGGTTATACTGACATGGGTGGTATGGTGGCCCAGTGGTTAGCACTGTTGCCTCACAGCAAGAAGGTCCTGGGTTCGAACCACAGGCTGTCCCAGGTCCTTTCTGTGTGGAGTGTGCATGTTCTCCCTGTGTCTGCATGGGTTTTCTCCGGGTGCTCCGGTTTCCTCCCACCATCAAAAAGACATGTATGTTAGGGTTAATAATCCTGTCTGTGCCCCTGACCAAGGCAATGGAAAGTAGAGCTGGAGTTGGTCACTGGGCCCTGCAGTTGCCCGCTGCTCCTATACAATAGGATGGGCTAAATGCAGAGAACATATTCATTGTAAGAATACAATGACAAAATAAAGTGGCTTTCTTTCTTCATACTGATCAATAGTTTCTGGACAGAATAATTCCTATACTAATGCTGCTTAGATATTCTGGTAATTGTGATCAAACAGTCTGCTTAAAGTGACATTTCATACATTGGAAATAAAAAAAAAAGTATTTTAAAACCAAGGCTTTGGCACTGAACGGTACCATCTCTGTTCTGAAAATCCTCCTCTGAAATCACGAGATATCCTGAAGTGGCACAGGATTACTTTCACTTTTAGGTCTTTCCCAAAGTTATTAAAAATGTACTTTAGGCAACACAAAGTGGTGTTACTGTAACCTGTTGTCTGTTTTTAACTTCCTGTTTTGAAGCAGCTGATATTTAGCTGACAGGTGTCTATAGAGAGGTTGTATGTTTCATTACATTATATTCATATAAATGGTGAACACACATCAATTAGATGGTATCAGATAAAAATGAAAAAAACAAAAAAACAAAAAGGAAGCTGGAGTGAGGTTAAAGTGCTTTATTAAAGGTTAAACTATCAAAGCAAACATTACATCTTTAATCTTCCTTCTTAAAACATGTTGGAATGCACCATTTTTTTGTTTCATAAGTAAACCAGTTAATTTACTGATAGCGGTGGAACTACCTTCCTTTTTCTTCCCTGTCAAGATGCACACACTTATTGTAGAAAATTCGGGAACCAGGAAAAACTGCATGGGACAAATGGGGGGGATTTTCTCCCCCGAGTGGTGGAGTGGTGGAACTTCTCTTTTTTTGTTTGTTAATAATAGATGCATCAATTTTGGATTAAGACTATTTTGCTGTGAATTCAATGCAACACAGTGTTATGCTGACATTGTCTGTGTTATGTGCAGCCTTTTACGCAGGGCGGTTTCAGCTGCTCCCAGATGTATGGCAGCAGCTTCGGTGGAGGATTCAGAGGACCAGGTGGACAACCCATGGTCAACTACAGTCAGATGCCTCTGGGACCCTATGTCAGTGGTATGGCTCAGATCTATTTACACTCTCAACATGTCACAGAAAGGTGAATCAGTTCATCCGAACACAACGTTTATTGAGAGAAACATTTTCATCACTCAGCTAAGTGACCTCTTCAGTCTGAACTGACTGCAGGTATCACTCAATTGAGACTGAACAGGTCACTTAGATGAGTGATGAAAACGTTTCTCTCAATAAACGTTGTGTTCGGATGAACTGATTCACCTTTCTGTGGCTTCCTTACCTGGATTATTGAGCATGCATAAAGACAGAGTCTCAACATGGTTTTAATGAATACTGCTCAAATAACTGAACCTATATGTCAGAAACACACTGAAATAGATTACCAACTTCATACAGTGATTATTCATGCATTTAACTGTTATTGTAGTAGAATTTGAAGTTGACATGCTTTCCGTTGTATGTGTGAGGGACTTCATTCTAAAATGCTGTGTCGCCATTTTGGGGAGGTTTTCCTGCCTTTGTTCAGTTTTTTCAAAGATGATGGATGATTCCATTAAAAAAGCATGTCTACCTCTTAAGTAAAAAGCTCTAAGATGAGTTGTAATTAAATCGTGCCTCATAACCTCTTTATTTTCAATGCCAGAAGTGATTTGACCAGACAATTAGTTAATATCTGATTTTACAATGGACATTTAAGCCATAATGAAGCTTCACTGAGCTGCACATAACTACTATAATAAAATGCTGTCATCCTTACGTGTTTCATTTTGCACTGTGCTGATTTGTAGAGTAGGAAAGTTAACAGTTAATTGTCATGCAAATAGAGTTTCGATCAGGGTTTAAGAATAATACGTATTGGTGAAGTATTTTCTGACTCGATGAATAATAAGCAGTAATTATATACTATGTTTGTATGTTAACATTTTTAACGGAATATTCAGTTTCATTCTTACAGTCTTCCCTTAGCTTACTTGCATGGCTTCCCATCGATATGGTCAATCTTCCTTTCCTTTGTGAATAAGGAGCTGATGATTAAAGGGAAAATATCTGTTCTTACTTTAGTATCATCCAATGGTCCCCCACCCCCTTCAAGCCATCTGGACAAGAAGTCAATTGACTCCCTGAGAGACGTGGCCACCCCTGACCTCAAGTCAGGCAAACCCAGTGATGTCATCTGCATCGAGGACTGAGACCAGCTCTGTAACACTGACCTGAGGTCAGTAACATTCAGGAGTGACATCTGTGTGGATAGCAGAGGCTCATCTATCACTTTCCATATCCTCCTCTGTCTCTGTCCTCACAGACCAAACCTGGATTCACTCTGTAAAAGCTTTTCATCTGTGGACAAGGCAAAGGACTTTTTGGCTTAGACAGATGTGTATCTATCAATCCAAACGATTGCACTTTTATCTTTTCATGGACCCTCCAGAAGTGTTTTAGTGAGATATTTTCTTTTATTACCTTTTGCCGGAGAGCTGCGGACTAGGAGGGGGGATGGGACAGGTTTTGTTCGATGTGAAAAATCTCTTCTCAGACGAGCGCTACAAGGGTGAACCTCTCTTTATCAGCAAGTTGGAGGTGCCTTGGCTCCGACACCTGTGAACGGAGCTCATTCTAATTCTCGGAATGTGTGTTTTTGTTCAAGCCAGCTCTAACTTTTGTGCGTTTTGTGTGCACACCATTGCTGTCATCCATCTGCCTTTCACTGTACGTTCACTGTGACTGCGCCCTACTGGAGCTTTTTCCGAGCGAAATGGAGTGAAGTAAAGGAAGGCCTCAGTCATAGGCTGATATAAAGATTGCTTTTATAGGAGACAATTCTATTACTTAAAAAAAAAGCATACCTGTTTTGTCATTTATGTAGTAGCCGGTTGACAAAGTGTCAACTTGAAAGTATTAAAGACTATTATGGTACATGCAGTAGCTGGACACATTCTGCCTCAGTCCCTTAAAGACTGCCACCTATTGGCATTATGGAGAAAGCGATCTCTGTCAAGACTGCAGATACATACAGGCTGCAGAAGTCGACCAACCCGGTTGGCCTCTTGTATTGTACATACAGATCAAAGAGATTTGCATTTTTTATTTTACCTCACACAGGTCTAAATCATAGTGAAATTATGTATTCATGCATAGATGAAATAAACGGACTGAGTAATTATCTCGATAATGATCATGCAGAGCAGACAGAGCGGTGGTTGTGGGAAAGCAGATTTTAACTCATACTCCAGAGGACTTTGTATTTTCTGTGTACAGTATAACACATGTGTTTCTTTAAATACATTTGAATGTTCCAATTGGCTGCAGAGCCAAACCCCTGAGGCCATGATCCAAGGAAATCCGCTATAAACAGGAACTCTTCCGGTCTACGTCCACATGCGGGCTGTTAACGGTCAGTCCTAATTCGGACCAGAGTACCGGGTGGAGAGTTTGTGAGTTTGTGTTTTTCTTTTCTCCTCACATCCCAGAGACTTTTCTAGCTCTCTTTCATCGTGTGGGACTGAACAAGAAAATAGGCGCGTACACGTATGACACTGTCACCTTTTAACTTGTGTTTGTCATGCTTTGAGAATTTGTTTGCTTATCTTTACATTAAGGTGAAATTAGATATATTTGAGTAAGTATTTCAGTCTTCATTGGTTCAGTGCCATTGAAGGGGTGCTCCTCACTCCAGAAATGTGATGATCGAATATGATTTGCTGTTGTTGATGCATTTCCTCCACAAAATCTGTCGTTGAGACACTCTTCAGATTCACTTTACAGGGATTTACTCTGTTTCAGCTCCTGAGGACCAACGTGGCACACCATTACTCTTGATTGATAAACCTTTTTTTTTAGTTGTGTTGGTAAGTTCGAGAAGACTTCTTGTCGCTTATTGCTTTAAAGACAAAACAGCATGGTATCGCAACATACGTTTTCATTCCATCTATGTGCTATTGTGGCTGTCTTACGAGTGAAACGATGACTTTTTATAAATTTGAGCTTATAATAGTTACTTTTACAGGGAATTTTTTTCGTTTGAATATTGGATTTTATGTGCAAATCTTAATTGAGGCGTTTATTATGTTTTTTTCCCCCCAAAGACCAGTGGCACTAATTGTTTGTGTAGTTATGCCATCGTTGCAGCACTTATCTGACATTGCTGAAAAGCGGATGGTTAGTGGACGGCTCCAACATGCAGGGACTCTGCTGTGTCGTCATGGAGACCATTTTCAGTGATTGTCCTGAGCCGCTCTACTCTAACCTCTTGGTTGTATAATGTTGCTTCTGTTTTGTTGCCAGGTGTTTTCTCAGACAGAAAGATTTACGGGGAAAAAAAATAAATGTAAAAAAAAATAAAACGACATCTCATGATGCTGATTTGCAAGAGGAACCCAAAAAGCGCATCATATCACTTTTGGGGCTATTCTTCTTGGTAACCCTTTAAAATATTGGCCATTCATTACTTGGACATTAGTGTATGAGTAAATAGACTTATTTGTACTATAACTAGTGGTAATTACAGTTTAACATATAAATATAGTTTTTTTTTGGTTTTTCTAAGTTGCTTTCTTGTTATAATCTGCATCAGTTTTGAAGGGATGTGATTTACAGATACACTAAGATAAATTTCACAAATCACTTTGTGTCAAGACAAGTATTTTCACTCGCTTATGTCAGGAGATAAAAGCAGCTAACTATTAAAATGAAACACGAGGCGAATATCAAACTTTACACATCTATAAATTACTCAGTGATTACCAGTCATTATAGTACAATTTTACTTTTTACTTGTTTATTGGCCTGTTATTTAAAGGGCTACTTTCTTTCTTTTTTTTTGTTTTTTTTTGTTTGTGTTTCTCAGTGCTGTTTTGCCCATTCTGTTTCTGTTGGATCCATTGTTTACTTGACTACGTTAATTATCACGTTGCTTGACGGAAAGAACCTCAAAAAAAAAATGTGAACAAGAGATTTTCCAGAGGTGCTTCCATGTCATGTAGGTTCTTATACCAAACTGAGAAAAGTGAATGTTTGCAGGGTGGCGTTAGCGACTTGCAGTATGATGCGCTCATCAATCAGACTCATGTCTGTTTCCCTCTGGAGCTCCGATTTAGATGACCTTGAAAAACTGCTCAAATGAAATGCAATCAAACTGAAGTCAGTTATGAATGTAACTTATGTTGGGGGAAAAAAGGCTTCAGTCTAATACTATAAATATGTTAACAATATATGTACATGCTTAATAACAAGGCTTCAAAAGCTACCAAAAGACCCTGGTAAAGGCACCTTTGTTGCAGTGAATGCACAGCATGTGAGCCGTTTGGTTGGACGGTTCACTTTGGGGAGGCAGGGATGCTGGTTGTGGTCGCTCTGTGTGGCTAGCATTTACAGACAATGAACTCCAAGCAGTGTTATGGTACTGATATTTGTGCTGTATAGCAATTGAATGAAACAAAGTGATTGTCATCTCTTAATTTGTATTCTGTGTATTTGTTCAATGTGTTTTAATAAATCTTCTGGACAACACGTCAGGTGTCTGATCATTTCCTGTATGTAGGACAAGCAGAAACGGCGTGAGCATGACTGTGCGTTTCCCCAACATGCAGGAAGGTGAAGCAACAAGAACGTGATTAATTGACTTTGATTGGAGGACAGCCGGTTTAATTAAAGTAACCTAACCTCACGGATTACCTTGTGCTAACTGTACAGTGTCTGCTAGTGCTGAACGTCGCCCTCTTCACGAGCCCGCAGTACTGTCCATGTGATCAGGGGCAGAAATAGAAACCACGGATGGAAACAGTCAGTGGTCAAAATAACAGACCGACTACCATTCACAGACTAGTCTGCACTGGAAAAAAGTACCGTTTTCAGATGGTTCACTTAAACACAATAATGTGCTTCTAACTTGTACTGAGAGCAAGATATCACTGATGAACTTAGTAAAAAAAAAACAAAAGCAAAAAAAAACAGACCCCCCTTATCATAGGTGAATACCAAACATCTTAATCAATCTCCCTACTCAAGCAAAAATTGTAAAACACCCAAAGCCGTATTATTCAATTATGCACATTGTAAAGCATGATGGATTAATTGTTCTCAAGAGCTGACTAGACATCAGCTTACCTACTCTGTAAATGTGGTATATTTGAACCAATTTGCCAGTCTTAAAAGCATACAGAAATATCTTATTATTTTGTTTCAAAGCATAATTTACTCATCAAGAACTGACTATGTCAGTCATTTATCAGAATTGTGTTTTAAGAAACTTACCTAGTTAAAATGTCTTACAGCACTGAAGATTATTTTGTTTGTTTCGGGGATTTTCTTATTTTAATATGCAGCATTTGTCTTACTTTTCACATGGCATTTTTACATTATAAAAAAAATATTGTTCCATTGAATGGATAGGATTTTTTTTTTCAACTGGGAGCAGTGTCTGTACACGGATTCACCATAGTAAAAAAAAAAAAACTGAGAATGAGTTGCCCCTAATTCCCTTTGTCCTGCCTACTTGATCTGAATATTTCATTCTGATTGGTACACACACTGCCAACTAGGCTCTCCATTGGCCACATGTCAGACCTTGGCACTCTCTCATTGGCCAGCTGAGAGTGCAAGCCCTTTGCCTGCTTTGTGCCGCTGTCTGGGAAGCAGCAGGGGTCTCCAGAGTGGGAGGGGGGAGTGAACCAAATAAAGGACAGAGGGGAGACTGGAGGGGGCGAGAGGACCCATATAAAAAAAAGAGGGAAGAGAGGGGAGGAACAAAGCCTTAAAGGCGACAGAGAGAGAGAGAGAGAGAGAGAGAGAGAGAGAGAGAGAGAGAGAGAGAGAGAGAGAGAGAGAGAGAGAGAGAGAGAGAGAGAGAGAGAGAGAGAGAGAGAGAGAGAGAGAGAGAGAGAAAGGGGAGGGAGCAAAGAGGGGTTACCTCATCCAGAGTAGCTAGTGCACACGGAGCAGAATAGAACTTGTGGGAAAGTAAACAGTATAAAGAACAGTTTCAGTCATTGTCCTGCCACTCGCAGCCCTCGTAGGAGCCCAGAGGGATGGTCATGGTGGACCTGCTGGTGTGGTGAAAACTGGGAGTTTATGGGAGGTGACAAGGATTAAAGAGTCACCAGGGAGTGCCTTGAAAGCTTGTCGGAGGAAACACTACAGGGGACAAGGAGGTGAGAGGCGTGTATTTACTATCCTGCACACACTTTCTCGCTTCCCTTTAGACCCCCCCTCCCCCCAATCCTTCTTCTATCTCTCCTCCTCTTCAATCTCGGCATGGTTAGCATTGCTGCAAAGACAGCAAGCTTTGTCCAGAAGGGGCCATGGATAGCATAAGGGGGTGGGTGTGCTGTTTTGTCATTCTGTCCCTCTACCGGCATCGAGGCACAGCTGAGAGAGCAAGGAAAGAGTAGAGGAGAAGAGGGGAGAGGAGAAACTGCAGATGCCCGGGTGGCCTCTTGGCTGACTGCTCACCATCATGGACGATTTAACCGGAGTCTTGCCTCAGAGAGTCAGCAGAGCTAGAGGACACGAGGCCTTGATATGAGAGCAGCAGTTCCTGAGACAGCAGACATCAGGAAGGATGAGTTGTGAATCCAGCCGCAGACCTCTCCTGCACCATATTTTCAGCAGTGTCGCACAGTGCTGTACACCAGCCCCTGGTTGAAATAAAAGACCTAGCCGAGCCTTGGCCCTAACGATTCCAGTTTGACGGTTGCTTCCTGGAGTACAATAGCCCCTCCCTGGATGGATTTCACGCTGCCTTATGTCAAAGCAGACTTGAGGGGGAGGGAGGGGGAGAGGGAGCAGAACCAGTGGGGGGAGAGGGTACGGGGGAAGTAGGGGACCTCTGACTACTCAATTTGCATTTTGGACTACATCACTGTTTCTGCCTGACTTGCCGGATGTCCCAGTCCATTTTTCTTTTATAAAGAAACTGTAGAACTTACTGTGCATAGGGATCTTTTTGTCTTACAACTCCAGCAGAACACTTAGAAGTCATTCACAATCCTTGCATGGCAAACATGGAGCTTAAACTACAAAGACCTCACTGTCATGTGGGGCCTTGCTGACATGAATACCCCCATGAGATCTTGTATGGGGGTGTTCATGTGAAAAACCCCAAGCACTCGCACGCATGCACGCACATATTAGGCCTCACTGCTCAAGCCCTATATGAGTCACTGGGTGTCATTGGGGTATGATACACAAACAGCAATCTGGTGGGAACGCTTTATGACCAACTTTGGGAGTTGGAATTCGATGTGTTTGGTTACGTTTGCAAGTTCAGGCTTATCCATTTGCCATATGACCTGCCTCCCAAACATGGCTTGCCTTTATTCCTTCTGGGCCTGGCTGAAGACAGCCTTCCACGCCTGAGTGACCTGTCCATGCAGCACTCATTTGAAGTGTGAGCTCAAGTTGTCCATTTGAAACTTTCAGTCACATAATATGGATATTGTAGTATGGGGATTTATAGCGGAAAATCTCAAACGTGCTGTAATACGTTTATTGAAGGGTGACCGCACATGAACTCTTACCCAGCGTTGCAGGTGATATGACTTTGGCATGTCAAACAAGGTAACAGGCTTCTCCAGTAGGATGGCATGTAGGAGATAACTGCTGTTGTGAACCGACACGGAAAGCAAACCCTGAATACCTGAGGCAGACAAACTGGGAGCTGTTATCAAACAAACACAGCGACCAAAAAAAGTCAATAAAAGGATGAGGCATGTGACGAAGGCAACAATTACCACTGTATAGGAACTCAAACTCAAGACATATTGGTCACTGAACTTAAGAGATTTTAGACCCCATTTCGAATATTAAAACTTAATTATGGTGCGAAGAAGTTGTAAGACATTTGTTATTTCGTTGCTCCAGATTATAGCGAGGGCAATAGATTTAGATTAATCTGCCCAACCAAGATAATGCTTTGTAATAGTCTTTCCAACCAAAGACTGCACTGATTTGATTCAACCAAACAGGCAGAGACTAATTAGAAAAATCAATTGGTGTAGACTTCTGTTGGAAAGAAAACCGGAATGCACTTGGCCCTTCATGGCACACACATGGATACTCCTGATTTAACTTGCGCCTTATGTTACTTTCTGCCAGGTAATGAGGATGTTTAGTCAATACTGTACTGGAAAAGCAGCATTTTGACATAATTCACCATTTTCTCTGATGCAGATGCTAGAATACATATTTTTCAATTGCATCTCTTGAAAAATAAATTTGTTTTTCTTGATAAATGAGACCTTTCCCAGACATCTAGGTCATTCTAAGTCTCTATTTCATAAGTGTAAAGCACAAGCATAAAGCCAAATACACTGATGTGTGGGGAGCACAGATGGCAGAGAGGAGGTGGAGGACGGCTGCCAAAGATGTCCTTGACTAATGTGACGCTGTGTCTTGCAGCAGCACATCAGTGGCGTTGTGTACTCTGATTACTGTAGCAGCTCTTCGCATTGAAGGGCACATTAAAGTCAGACTGGCTCTGAATGAATGAATAATGCATGTTTGCATGTCTAAACACTGGCAGCCCCGATAGTATGCAAACCTCGAGGAATGTAGTGAATAAGTTATCGCCAATATTCACAGATAACCCCTCATTCTCTGTTGTATTTACAGTTCAATATGAAATTCCTTGTGATTTCTTGCTTGCCATCTCATGAAATTCCTTAAAGCTAAGGTGTAAACAAAAAAAAAAAAAACGAAGATAAAATAACATGCATAATGCAATGAGCCAAGCTACTTCTCTGCTCAAAATTGCTGGTAAGGGTTACACATAAATCCAAAGCAAATCTGCAGAATCCACACGTCTGTGAAAAAGCCTCCCGCCAAGAACATTACGCCTTTTGACAGCCAAAGGAAGTCATAGTCTGACTGTTCTCGAGCGTTTTGCAGCTTCCAAATTGGCCGAGTCACATTCATATCTCTTGACGGGAAGTCCTCTAGAAACAAGATACAGAGTATAAGGAAGGAGGGGGCATGCTAGGGGCTGATGTGTCGCTGCCTGGCACTGATTATTGTTGTCCATGAACCAACCCTATCTCTTTCATTCCTGATGAGAAGATTTTGAAAGCCGTCTTCCATATATATGTATATATTAAGGCCCCCAAAGTCAGACTGTTCTCAATGACTTCCTGTGAGGACTCCACTGCTGTTTATTCACCCATCACCAGCTGCTGCTCTGGGCCATTGTCAACTGATGCTCCCGAATCTCTTTGGCCAATGGTTGTGAAGTTTCCCTGGAGTGAGACAAACACTGAACATTATAATTCAGTGGCTGAGAGCGCAAATGATGCACAGCTTGCTTACTCAAACATAGTTGAAATAACTATTCAGGAATCAGGAACACTTTATTTGTCATTTCATTTCATGCACTTGCACGCATGAAATGAAATGAAATATTTCCCCCAGCCCACAGCGGTGCAACACAAAGACAAAAACACATATCTAAAAACTACAAGAACACATACACTACCGTTCAAAAGTTTGGGATCACCCAAACAATTTTGTGTTTTCCATGAAAAGTCACACTTATTCACCACCATATGTTGTGAAATGAATAGAAAATAGAGTCAAGACATTGACAAGGTTAGAAATAATGATTTGTATTTGAAATAAGATTTTTTTTTCATCAAACTTTGCTTTCGTCAAAGAATCCTCCATTTGCAGCAATTACAGCATTGCAGACCTTTGGCATTCTAGCTGTTAATTTGTTGAGGTAATCTGGAGAAATTGCACCCCACGCTTCCAGAAGCAGCTCCCACAAGTTGGATTGGTTGGATGGGCACTTCTTGCGTACCATACGGTCAAGCTGCTCCCACAACAGCTCAATGGGGTTCAGATCTGGTGACTGCGCTGGCCACTCCATTACCGATAGAATACCAGCTGCCTGCTTCTGCTCTAAATAGTTCTTGCACAATTTGGAGGTGTGTTTAGGGTCATTGTCCTGTTGTAGGATGAAATTGGCTCCAATCAAGCGCTGTCCACTGGGTATGGCATGGCGTTGCAAAATGGAGTGATAGCCTTCCTTATTCAGAATCCCTTTTACCCTGTACAAATCTCCCACCTTACCAGCACCAAAGCAACCCCAGACCATCACATTACCTCCACCATGCTTAACAGATGGCGTCAGGCATTCTTCCAGCATCTTTTCATTTGTTCTGCATCTCACAAACGTTCTTCTTTGTGATCCAAACACCTCAAACTTGGATTCATCCGTCCACAACACTTTTTTCCAGTCTTCCTCTGTCCAATGTCTGTGTTCTTTTGCCCATCTTAATCTTTTTCTTTTATTGGTCAGTCTCAGATATGGCTTTTTCTTTGCCACTCTGCCCTGAAGCCCAGAATCCCGCAGCCGCCTCTTCACTGTAGATGTTGACACTGGTGTTTTGCGGGTACTATTTAATGAAGATGCCAGTTGGGGACCTGTGAGGCGTCTGTTTCTCAAACTAGAGACTCTAATGTACTTATCTTCTTGCTCAGTTGTGCAACGCGGCCTCCCACTTCTTTTTCTACTCTGGTTAGAGCCTGTTTGTGCTGTCCTCTGAAGGGAGTAGTACACACCGGTGTAGGAAATCTTCAATTTCTTAGCAATTTCTCGCATGGAATAGCCTTCATTTCTAAGAACAAGAATAGACTGTCGAGTTTCAGATGAAAGTTCTCTTTTTCTGGCCATTTTGAGCGTTTAATTGACCCCACAAATGTGATGCTCCAGAAACTCAATCTGCTCAAAGGAAGGTCAGTTTTGTAGCTTCTGTAACGAGCTAAACTGTTTTCAGATGTGTGAACATGATTGCACAAGGGTTTTCTAATCATCAATTAGCCTTCTGAGCCAATGAGCAAACACATTGTACCATTAGAACACTGGAGTGATAGTTGCTTGAAATGGGCCTCTATACACCTATGTAGATATTGCACCAAAAACCAGACATTTGCAGCTAGAATAGTCATTTACCACATTAGCAATGTATAGAGTGTATTTCTTTAAAGTTAAGACTAGTTTAAAGTTATCTTCATTGAAAAGTACAGTGCTTTTCCTTCAAAAATATGGACATTTCAATGTGATCCCAAACTTTTGAACGGTAGTGTATATCCAAACCAAACACATATATCCAAACTAAACATATATATCCAAACTAACACATATATCCAAACTAACACATATATCCAAACTAAACACATATATCCCAACTAAACACATATATCCAAACTAACACATATATCCAAACTAACACATATATCCAAACTAACACATATATATCCAAACTAACACATATATCCAAACTAGGCAAAAAAAAAAATCACTGCCTAAGAGAATGAACTCCAGCCAGGATGACTGTTGGAACTGCCGGTTTGCATGGGCAAGCAGTTAGTTTAGCCTGCCCCACTTCTGCGTCCTGTCAGACCGCCAAACTTGACAACTATTTGACTCCAACTACGTTTATTTCTATTTATGTGGTGTTAATGGCAATAACTTTTTATTTGAAAAGCTCATTAAGTAGTATCTCAGCTGTCTTAGATGTAATGCAACAGGCAACAATGTAGGCATTTGGTTAAGACAGATGAAGGGTTCAATCCCTAATTTGCCCATTTTAATCATGGTCTAAAGAGCCCATGAACAAAACAGTCAACCTCTAGTTTCTCCAGGACTGCGGTACCTGCACAAACCTGTGTTCAGATGCCTTGAGTCACACTCATATACATGTTAGAGCTGGATGTATTTGTATGTTTGCTAAGGGGATTCGCTGAGCAAGATTTGCAAGTTCTATTCGACTTCTATCCAACACATATTTAAGCATCTACTACAACCACTACTACCACTACTACCACTGCTACTACTATTACTTTCGGCTGCTCCCATTAGGGATCGCTACAGTGGATCATCCGTTTCCATCGCTTCCTGTCGTCTGCATCTTCCTCTGTCACGCCAACCACCTGCATGTCCTCCCTCACCACATCCACTACAGATTTAAGCATACTTAAAAAACAAAATCCACGACAACTGGGGAGGACTAGAGAGTTAGGGGTGAGTTTTTAGGGGGAGAGCTGGGGGATGGGGTTGGATTACAGGATGCAGGCCAGGCTTAACCAAACTCAAGCTCTTTAAAAACTAAAACAATTAATTCATGGTATATGGATTAATATAACTGAAGATAATTTGAAAGAGTAAACATTAAAATACACTCTGGTAAATGGGAAATAAAGGAAGAGAAAACTCAACAGACATTCGAAACTAGATTGTCTGGGATTTTATACCTGACGGTATACATGTGACAAAAGCCTCAAATACTCATAAAAAAAAAGCTTTTTGCACATGTTTTCAGTGGTACTTTTAAATGTCTTTTTTTTTGGGTGCTTTAGTTCAGTTAGTCTAATTTGCAAATTCAGAACTTGGATGAAAACGTCTTTATGGAAATACATCCAGGGATTATGTGTGCAATTAGTGAGGGTACACTTCACATACCACCACACTGTCCTCTAGTACACATACTGCACCATCTCTCCAGTCATAAGCGTTTGGCAGGCAGCAGGAGAGTTGTCGGAGCTCTATGTAGGTCAGGGACAGGGTGTGTAGGAGTTGATTTCATCTTCATTCAGTGATGCATCCCTTTCCCCCTTAAGAACAGCTTTCAAAAAGAACCACTCCTAAAGTATATTATTTTCTTTAGTTGTAGCCTGTTCCATGGCCTGTTCAAACGCGTTCCTGCAAAGTTGTGCAAAACACCTGTCGTTTCGATTAGGGGCAAAGGATTTTCAAAGGGATTCCCCCCAATTCACATTTTAGGAGCTCAGTTAGGTCGGTTAAACTTTTATGTAATTCACCGGCTGCCTTCTCGATTCCGGATAGACGTGAAATCCTCACTCATATCTCAGAAGTTAGGGACTTTTTCTGCTTACTTTATCGAATTCACTCCACTGAAGCGGTGAAGAATGATTGTTCACTCAGCATGGCTTTAATCCATGTATGCACAGCGGCTATAATTTGCTATCATACACACAGCTCACCCGGAGAGGCAGTAGCTTTCCTCTGAAGGCAGGACAGGTTTTGGTCTCACAGATCCTCCATTATTCTTGTACTGAGGCTGGCTCTGCCATACCACATGCAGCACAGCCCAGCCCGCGGCCCTGCTGACCCGTGAGCTACCCGCCGCTGCAGTGACCAATGCAGAAACAATTCTCTCTGGGGCTGAATTGATGTTTTCCCTCTTCAAAAGGATTCATTGTTGGTCGAACCAAGGAGTGGGTCGGCGGGAGACACTGTGTTGGTGGTACATTAGAAGGGACTGGGTCCAAAAGCTGTAGCGGCGGGGTGTGCCCATGGGAGATAGTGACACAACCAGAGTTTATTCCTAAAGGAGGGTGACTCTTTGCTTTACTTTGCATTTGCTCTCACTTGTTGGATCCTGAGCCATCAGTATTCCTTAATCATTCTCCTCAGGTTAACGCTGACATCATGTCCGCATTGAGCTGTCAGAAAGCGCTTGTAAAAAGATAATGCCACTTGCAGAGCATAACTTACATTGCCATAGGTTTTATATTCAGGTCAAGTTATAAGGCAATGAATTGTGCAATTTACAACAAGCCTGGTTCAAAGCTGTTTTTTTTCCCCCCTCTGTGCAGCCCCCTCATGTTCAGCCCCCTCTCCATTATATGCTGTCACTTCCCAAGGGCAACCAGCAAACTGGCCTATCAGGCCCAGGAATGTTCCAGCATAGGAAACAGTTCAGCACTAATCGAAATGCAAAGCAGATGCTTGTAGTCCAAAAAGTCACTGAGACTTAGGAGGGGTACTACATGCTGGCTTCCTATACATACTGGACCTACGCGTCACAGGATAACCCCACTTTCTTTTCCTTGAAAATTATTTTACAAATATGTTAAATATGACATTTAAGTGTGTTGCAAATACGATTTAAGGTGTAAACTTATCAAGTGTTACAATTCCGCCACCTTGTATAAACCTACCAAACTAATGTATTGTACATTTAAAATTGTTCATTTTCAGACAGTGGGAAACAAAAGTAGTTTACTTGACTCCTGAAAAGTCATTTTCTTTTAATTTATGTTACAGGAGCAACGTGTAGCCAGGTGCAATACCTGTTTTAATAGATAAGACATGATGGAATTAGCCCTTTAGGTAATTGAAGTTTGTGAGCACATGCTGCCATCAGTTTAAATTGGTGTGGCTATCTTAATTAATCTACCAAAGTCTGTTTAACTTAGCAAACAGTTTTTTCCTACAGCCATATGTCATGTTTATAGTGTTCGACGTTGTAATCTTCATGTTGATTCTCTCTTGCTCTTTCTCTATCTGCACCTGGTAAAGAGCAAGCAGCCATGGTTCTGCCATGCATCAATAAGTTGGGTTATACTCAAAATTCAAACTGTTAAAAATGTTTGTGTCTGCTCGGGAAACTGGTTTTCTTTTTTTGCCCAAACCCCCCCCCCCCAATTGTACTTGCCAAATTACCCCACTCTTTTGAGCCGTCCCGGTCACTGTTCCACCCCCTCTGCCGATCCGGGGAGGGCTGCAGACTGCCACACCTCTCCCCCAATACATGTGGAGTCACCAGCCGCTTCTTTTCACCTGACAGTGTGAAGTTCCACCATGGAGACATAGCACGTGGGAGGATCTGGCTATTCCCCCAGTTCCCACTCCCCCCGAACAGGCACCCTGACCGACCAGAGGGGGCGCTAGTGCAGTGACCAGGACACATACCCACATCCGACTTATCACCCGCAGACACAGCCAACTGCATCTGTAGGGTCGCCCGACCAAGCCAGAGCTAACACGGGGATTCGAACCGGCGACCCCTGTGTTGGTAGTTAACGAAATAGACTGCAACACCACCTGGACGCACTGGTTTTCATTCTTGATTGCAGTAAATATGTTTGACATATACTGCTGATCACATGAGACCCAAGTCTGTGCCGACAAAATGTATTAGGCTTGGTTTTAATAGAGACACAGTGGAGAATATGACCCCAGTTTAGTTGTGGAGGAAGGTGTAGAGTCTTTTTCCTCAACACTGTGCCGAAGTACAAATATTATTCAGCAAAACACAGATTTCCATCTCGGAGACAATGTCACTCTATTTACACACAACTGTTTTCTTTATAAGCAAAGCTTCAGGCTGTTTATGCAGAGCGGAGGACATTCCATCCTTCTTGCACCGCCGTTCTCATTCCACCCAAGTGATTACTCTCCTTGTCGGATGAAGGATGGAGGTGAAAGTATGGGCTGATCCCAAAATAACTCTAACAGTCTCATATTAAGTCCATTTAGTGTGAGAAACTGGCTTTTGTACACATTTGCTAATGGTTAACTTTAACTTAGATTTTGGTTTGTGTTGAGAAAGTATATTGATATTTCCAAATTGCTGTGTGACTTTTTAGGCAGGAAAAAAACAACACCTTATATCCTCTAAAATGGCTTTACTTTGTATGTTTTACAGGCAAAAGGTGTAAATTATTCCAATAGCTGTACTTTGCCTCTTTTCCAGGAATTATGTCCACTGTAAGGCCCCAGGAACCATCAAAGGAGGATGAGGAGGAGGAGGAAGATGAGGAGCAAGGGGAGAAGTTTGAGTTTGACGATAGTGCTGATGAGGGGATTCTTCCGGCGGGAAATAAGGATATCTCCTTAGACTCTGCTGACGTTGCCCAGGCGCCTACAGAGACAAAAGCTGTTGAGTTCTCCACACTGGAAGAATCGGCAACTTTCACAAAAGAAGACGTAGCAAAACCTTTTAACCTGCAACAAAACCGTCCTGCTACTCCACCTCCTGCTGGGCAGGAGGCAAACTCCTCTGAAGATGTAGCCTCTATCTCCACTAAAGGTAAGGGAGACAGGTTTGCCCGATGGTTAATTAATTTCAATTTAAAGCTGCTATGAGGGATTTTGGACTTTAGTTGACTCAGCGTGCCCCTGTGGACACAAGCAGTGGTGCTTTGCAGAAGAACGACTTACTGCTGCAAAGCACCACAGTGGCAATTTGGTAGCTCATGCATTTGTTTTGAAGAGAAGAGTGATAGGGATTCAGTGGTGTTTTGGAAAAACAGGTGTTTGCAAGTTATACAGCGATGAGGTTATGAATCTCTAATTGTGGCCGTGTATCCCGTCTGTGTGCTGTAAATTGTTTCATCAGTTTATATGGAGAACCTGATCCGGAGATGAGCATTTGGATATCTAATGTTCTCCCTGATGGCCTCGTTTTCTTATGGCGGCCATATGGAGGCATCATAATCAACCTGAGACTAAGAATTAATCAGGGAAAAGTTGTGAAAAGCTTTAACCAAAAAATAAATAAATAAATAAATAAATCACAGATTCAATCCCCACAAACATGTGCCTTTGAGCAAGACACTGAACCACCCACTGGCTCAGTTACTGTGCATCACTTTGCACAAGAACTCGAGCCCAAAGTTTCATTTATCAATGATATAAATATCTGTGCTTTAAATGTGTAAGCAGCTATTTAGCTTAACAGCCACATGCTGTGTAGGTGACGCCAGACAGCTGTAGGAGTTTTATTTTTTTTAAATTTTATTTTCATATTTGCATAAAGAGATTTCATTATTGCCCCAGGCAGGCAGGGATAAGGAGAAGAGAGTTGACTTTCTTTTTTAATTGGATGAATTTGTGAAAACATAACCATGATATATTGACTACCTGGGTAATGTTGCCAAACAGGTTACGGGTAATTATACCCACGGATAAAGAAGGAGCTTTAGGTCTTTGGGAACTTCTGTCGGACAAAGTGAGGTGATTAGTGTTTAATTAAAAGGCCTTTTTACTGAGTCCATGTGTAGTAATCTGTTAAGTGGGCTGTGGGGATGTGTAGGGGAAGTCTGGGTGTTGATAGTGTTGTGGAGGGGAGGCCAGTTACATAACCCAAGGCTAGTAACAGAGCGACAGCAAGGGATTCAGACCCCCCTGCACCACAAGACATGTGTTTGCAGAGCGGTCCATGAAGGAAATAGACCACGGCAATTGTTTTACTGTAGCTTGCACTGGACGTGCAGTCACAAGATAGAAGGGAAAAAAGTGAAATGGTTTATTGTTTTGATTGCCTTCCCTTACTTGCTTAACATTTTCTGAGCCGGTCTCATCAAATGCTTACATTGTGGCTCATGTGATTCGAAAGGTATGCTATATACTACATACTAAAGTCTGACTCAGTTTTCAACAGCTACTTGACTCGATAAGTCATTTTAGTGGGTTGAAAAGGTGTATGGTACATTAAGGTAAACTAGCCGACAAGCATGTATAAAACAGTGCTACTTTGGACTTTGGACTTTAACAGCACAAGATGCACAAAAAATATAAATACCCGACTGCTGTATGAGCTAAATATAGTACGGTGTGGGCAGTATGCCCCTCGGCAACACTGTCCTCTCAGTGTAAGTAATGAAAATACAGCTATGGTATCCAACACACTGAACTAGAATAACAAGTCTAAATGTTATCAGTAGAACATATTACCAAAACACCAAATAATAAACAGTAAACAAGAGCCAAGAGCAAACATAATAGTCTATTTTGAATAAATGTTACCGTTTTTGCACAGAAATAAGGGTAATAGCCAAAGCCAGAAGAACATAATGGAACAAGCTGCAGCAGTAGAGTATCCAGCTTGCCATTTATATGTATAAAAGATGCATGGGAAGAAAATGAGAACCCTGCATAGGGAAATAGTTTTCAAATAACATATATATTTATTATTTTTTCTTGTTTCTAAATATTTCATGGTTCATTTGCCTCTCATCCTAACAGATGTTCCAGTTAGCGTTTCATCCAGCGGGTAAGTTACTCCTCTGCTCTCTGATTCCTATCTCAATATGGCCAATATATTAAATAGAAAGAAAATTACAGAAGACTTTTTTCCTCCAAATAAGTGCTAGAAATTATGAAGAAGAAAAAAAGTCCTTCGAGCATGAAATGTTTCACTCAAAAAATGTGATGTGTCGGAATCACACCACCAAAAAACTGTGTTTTTAATCACAGAGAGTTGTATCCAGATGAACTGATTCAACTCTGTGATTTTCTTACCTGGATTATTGAGATGTGTTTGCAAATTCAGGTATGTCTGTAAAACCTCTTGTGTTTTTGTTTCAGACAGTTTACAGCCATTACTGAAATGAATTCAGGTCCATTCATAAAAATACCTTCTAAATGTGTGTCATGAAATTGCTTTGTTTAAATTACAGTACACCGCTGCAGAAAGCCTGCTTGTCTGCAGTGCTTGGTAAAATAATATATTTTTGTCGAGCATTTTGATGGAAAACTTATTCTTTTGAGCTTTGAAGCAGGGACACAAATGGTAAAATTTATTCATTCAAAAAACACATTTCACTTGTAATGGAAGGTACGTAGCAACAAAGTCTGGAGATTTTCTAAGACCTTTGCTTTGTGCTATGTGTGATTCCAGAGACGGTCTGTTGCTTGTATTTATTTTATATTAACACTTCAGGGAATGCCATTCTTTGAATGAAACAATACATTTTTCATATTGCAGACTTATGAAAGCCATTTGAAATATTTTTTCTGCCGCTTGTATTTCTTGGGTGCTATGGATGCAATGCAAACATGAGATGACTCCCATAAAAAAATAAAATAAATGTGGTTATTTAGCTCTAATTCTTAATATCTGATCATATGAAAACCTAAATGTCATTAGCGTCAGACCTGGGACAAATGGTACCCTCTAGTTTCAATTGTTTGTTTTGCCCAAGCCTGTCCCGTGTCTTTTTGAATATGATTGGATTCACGCCAGGAAATGCTGACAGAAGGCGCTCGTAACAGCGATGACCTTTGCAAAAACAAACCAAAATAAGCGTTTTCAAATATGGTTTGGACCAGGTCTGATCAGTATTACTATTCACCACCGTAATGAAGCCCCACTTTGATGATTGGTAAGTCTCCCTTGCTTGTGGTTGTAGGAAGTATGCTGGGAAACCTCGACCATCATGAGAGTTGAGGGCCCGTATTCCTGTGGGCTTTCCTGTGCTGAAAAGAGGGCTTCATATGCACATAGGCGTGTGTGTGTGTGTGTGTGTGTGTGTGTGTGTGTGTGTGTGTGTGTGTGTGTGTGTGTGTGTGTGTGTGTGTGTCCAGGCATATATGTGTATTTGTCTTGTCTGTTTGCACATTCATGTGTGTGTGTCACAGCGAGGTCTCTGCAATTTCTCGCACAGGGAGACATTTCTGCTGAGTGTTCTTTTCCACCCTGGTTCAGTCAATACTCTCCCTTTCAAACAGGAGCTATCAATAGCATTTTCCACCATCAAGGTGCGAAGGTTGTCAGCATATCCACCACATCTGTCAGCAGTTTGAGCATAATATTGCCAAAATTACTTTGCGATTGTTATTGCAGGAATATGGGGATTTTCCTCAACAGTGCAAAGACAGCACATTAGCTTGTTATAGCTTTGGCCTGAGGCAGACCCCCCCCACCCCCATGGGTTTTATGCGACTCCAAGTTTTGGATTGCCACCATTTACTTTGAGCTCCAAACCTTGACAGATAGTTTTCATTAAATGCATCCCATGGAACCTCGGTAATGAAAAGAGCGCACACTAAAGATACCATGACAACCTGCCGTGTACTCCTCCATTTTATGTACAGAGAGATTTAACCTCAGATAGCGCAAAGAAATGGTGCTACTTTACAACACCCGTCTTGCTCTTCCCTTCCACTGTCTTCCTTTTTATTGATGTGCCCTTTAAACCTTTCTCAGCCGTACACACAATTTTACACATTTACCGTCTCCGCGAAACTCACTGGGCCTCATTCATCAATCGTTCCTACGTATGTACACATTTGTTCTTACACACCCATGGAATTTCTTAGCCCTGAAGTTTGTCTTGAAGACCAGGGTAGAACCCGAGTAACCCCTGAATTTAGACACCAGTGGACTAACACTGATGTCTTTGCAAGACTAGGCGATTACGCATTAGAAGAGGTAAGGGGGAAGGAATTACAACCATCAGGCTTTGTGCTGCTGGTCAGACCATATTGTAAGCTAAAAAAAAAAATCCACGGGTGTGTAAGAACAAATTTGTACTTACGAACGATTGATAAATGAGGCTCATTGAAACCTGCTGATACTATAAACCACAGTCACCGTCACAATTTGGCCTCATAATGTAGCCTGGCATACTTGCCTCTACTAACAACGGTAGTCTATAAAATCATACAGCCCTGGTTTATATGTCTTGCCTTTCCATAAAGAAAGCAGTCTTAGTAAGAACTATAACCGATGTGGGTATGAATAGGAGGATTTTCAATGATAAAACCAGATGTCTTGTAGGAATCGCCTGAAAGAGTGGTTTGCAGGTTGGAGACCCCATCTATGTAGGAACTAGACACACACACACACACACACACACACACACACACACACACACACACATATATATATATATATATATATATATATATATATATATATATATATATATATACACTACAGTGACTTCTGGAGTCGTTTTTGTGTGAGAATTTTACTTCTGCATCCAAAAAACCCAAACCAGAAGTGACATAACATAGGGAAGAGTGGTCAAGTTTAACAAGAAATTCATGGATCTCAACGCGGTCGGCACGGTGGTGCAGTAGTTAGTGGGGCAGCACAGTGGCGCAGTGGTTAGTGCAGTCACCTCAGCAAGAAGGTCCTGGGTTCAAGCCCCGGTGTTCTCCAACTTTAGGGGTCATCCCAGGTCATCCTCTGTATGGAGATTGCATGTTCTCCCCATGTCTGTGTGGGTTTCCTCAAGGTGCTCCGGTTTCCTCCACAGTTGAAAGACATGTAGGTCAGGTGAATCGGCCATACTCAATTGTCCCTAGGTGTGAATGTGTGTGTCAGCCCTGTGATGGACTGGCGGGCTGTCCAGGGTGTCTCCCCGCCTGCTGCGCAATGACTGCTGGGATAGGCTCCAGCATCCTCACGACCCTGAGTAGGATAAGCAGTTTGGATAATGGATGGATGGATGGATGGATCTCAAGGCTATTTTTGACAATAAGGAGGTTGTAAATGTTTATTTAGATGCATATGATGGACCACAGTCTTATAATTATGAGCCTGCTAGGTGTCCAAGAGACCAGGAACAGACCAGGGTTAGAAGGAATAATGGTCAGAGGAGACAAATTGAGTTGTGGTGTGAGAAGGACCAGTGGGGAACTGGGCAAGTGTCTTGGTGAGTGACCGGCATTAGCTTATAGATATATACACGTATATAGCTATGGGTGTTAGCTTACAACATCTAATGTTCAAAACCAAAAAATAATATTCCAGTACACATCAGGATACTAGGATTGGCACTTTTATTAATGGAATACATTAAAACGAAAGGAGCGAACTACGGGTTTTACATCACTCCTTTAATTTTAATCTAATCCATTGATAAAACACAGAGTGAAGCCGATGAAGCAACATGTGAAATGTGTAGTTCATTCCTTTCATTGTAGTGTGATCCATTAATAAAATAAGTGTCAATCCTAGTATCCTGGTGTGCGCTGGAATACCTATTATTTTTTTGGATTGCTGTGGTTGCAGGCGCCTCCATATAGGTGAACTAGGCAATAGCCTAGAGTGGCACTTTGGCAAGAGCGGCGAAATTTGGGCCAACTATTCCTACCGACACAAATTTTGATTGTTGTAGAGAAAAAAATTACGCAATGTGAGGAATTGGATAGGGAAATACTGGGGCATTGCAAACGACCGAACCAGGTTATTGGCGTTATTATGCAAACCTGTTTGGTGCGTTATTTATATATGGATCTGCAAAATGCCTGCATATGGTGTCATGAATACTTTAATATTGTTTACACCTTGAGCACACTAGCTTTGCACTAGACTATTTGCATTATGTGTATGGCATATTGGCATTTGTGTGTTGTTGCTGGTTTTTGCTTTATGCATGGCATATTGACCTTTGTGTGTTGTTGCTGGTATGGTACGTTGCAAATAGAGGGGCGGCATAATTGTTTTTCGCCAAGAGCGGCAGACGTGCATGGACCAGTCTGGAACGAAGCACTGCTCTGCATGGGGTAGTTTTTGGATATCTAACGCTGTGTTCACATCACAACATTGTCAAGTTTCACAACATTGTAACGTTTTCTATCATGTATCAGGCTAGAAGAAAACTAGCATTGGTCATGTAAGACAGGTGTCGTTTACTTACCCTCTGATAGGAAGTGTGCCCCTAGCCACTCCGAGGGTCCACAGTGTCAAATGTAGACAACCCATGCTTCAACCCATTCAATTCAGCAGAAAATGCTGTTGTATACAGATGTGCTCAAATTTGTTAGTACCCATACAGCTCATTGAAATAATTCTTTATTCCTCCTGAAAAGTGATGAAATTAAAAGCTACTTTGTCATGTATACTTGCATGCCTTTGGTATGTCATAGAATAAAGCAAAGAAGCTGTGAAGAGATGATTTTTTTTTTTGCAATTTTTTTCCCTCCCGATTGTATTTGGCCAATTCACCCCACTCTTCTGAGCCATCCCCGGTCGCTGCTCCACCCATCTGCTGATGCGGGGAGGGCAGCAGACTACCACATAACTCCTCCAATACATGTGGAATCGCCAGCCACTTCTTTTCACCTGACAGTGAGGAGTTTTGCCAGGGGGACGTAGTGTATGGGAGAATCATCCTATTCCTCTCAGTACCCCCCAAACAGGTGCCTTGACCAAACAGAGGAGGCGCTAGTGCAGCGACCAGGACACATACCCACATCCGGCTTCCCACCCGCAGACATGGCCAATTGTGTCTGTAGGGACGCCGGACAAAGCCAGAGGTAACACGGGGACTCGAACTGGTGATCTCAGTGTTGGTAGGCAACAGAATAAACCACCACACCACCCGGACACCCAGAAGAGATGAATTATTGCTTAATCTACAAAGGTATTCTAAAATGGCCTGGACACATTTGTTGGTACCCCTTAGAAAAGATAATAAATAATTGGATTATAGTGATATTTCAAGCTGATTAGTTTCTTTAATTAGTATCACATGTCTCCAATCATGTAATCCGTTTGTCAGCCTATTTAAATGGAGAAAAGTAGTCACTGTGCAGTTTGGTATCATTGTGGGCACCACACTGAACATGGACCAAAGAAATCAAAGGAGAGAGATGTCTGAGGAGATCAGAAAGAAAATGTTAGATAAGCATGGTGAAGGTGAAGGCTACAAGACCATCTGCAAGTAGCTTGATGTTCCTGTGACAACAGTTTCAAATATTATTAAGACGTTTAAGGTCCACTGAACTGTAGCCAACCTCCCTGGTCATGGCCGCAAGAGGAAAATCAACCCCATATTGAACAGAAGGATAGTGTGAATGGTAGAAAATGAACCAAGAATAACTGCCAAAGACATACAAGCTAACTCCAAGGTGAAGGTACATCAGTTTCTGATCGCACCATGTGTCACTTTTTGAGCCAAAGTGCGCTCCATGGACGAAGAACCAGGAGGACTACATTTTTGAAAGAAAAAGATAAAAAGCCAGAATGGAATTTGCTAAAATGCATATTGACAAGCCACATTCCTTCTGGGAGAATGTCCTTTGGACAGATGAGTCAAAACTGGAGCTTTTTGGTGAGTCACACCAGCTCTATGCTCAGATGAATAAATGAAGCTTTCAAAGAAAAGAACATCATACCTACAGTGAAACAAGGAGGAGGCTCGGTTATGTTCTGGGGCTGCTTTGCTGCGCCTGGCACAGGGTACATTGAATCTGTGCAGGGCAAAATAAAATCTCAAGACTATCAAGGCATTCTGGAGCGAAACATGCTGCCCAGTGTCAGAAAGCTCTGTCTCGGCCGCAAGTCATAGGGACGTCCAACAGGATTATGACCCAAAACACACAGCTAAAAGCACCTAAGAATGGGTAAGAACAGAACATGTATTCTGAAAACTCCTGATCCGAATCCCATTGAACATCTATGGAAAGAGCTGAAACTTGCAGTCTGGAGAAAGCACCCATCAATCCTGAGACAGCTAGAGCTGTTTGCTCAGGAGGAGTGGGCCAAAATACCCGTTAACAGGTATAGAAGTCTCATTGAGAGCTACAGAAAACATTTGATTGTGTTGATTGCCTCGAAACAAAAATAGTATCCAACAAAATATTAGGTCAAGGGTCCCATTATTTTCATCCATGCCATTTTCTTTTGTTTTCTTTTGTTTTATTATTTACAATATTATGTTGAATAAAAAAAAAATCAAAAGCAAAGTCTGATTTCTATGAAATATGGAATAAACAACGGTGGATGCCAATTATTTTTTATCAGTTTCAAGTTATTTCAGAGAAAATTATGCATTCTTCATTTTTTTGTGGAGGGGTACCTACACATTTGAGCACATCTTATATAACATATGTATGTTTGTTTCAAATTGTGGGAGTGAACACAGAAATAAAGAGCCATTTGCTAGCAGATCTTCACAGAAATGTCTTACTCTACAAGCACTTTATTGGTGTCTTCATTCACACATTTATAAACAGAGATGTCATACATCAAAAATAGTTCAGCATTTTCCGCTGAATCAAATGATGCCAGAGTTGAAGCAATTGAACCGCTACTTTTCCCATGATAAGCTTTGTAAGGGCGGCTCTGCCATATCAAAAACGGGCTTTTTGAGCAGAAACTTGCTTTAAATGGCTCTTTATTTCTGTGTTCGATCCTACAATTTGAAACACACATATACATGCTATAAATCAAACAAGTTCAGCGTTTTCTGCTGAATTGAATGGTATCGAAGTCAAAGCAACCTCGCCTCTACTTTTGACGCTACGACCCTCGGAGCAGCCAGCGGCATACACCTGTTGGAGAACTGATGCAGTAACTAATGCGCAAAGAAAAATATACCAATTAACCCACTTAAAACTAGAAAGCACTCAGAGAGCATACTTCCAACTAAAGCTGTTTTATACTCCCTACTAAAGTTATTTTTTATTTATAGAAAATTGTTTAATTTGCATCTGGCTCTACATCAAAATACACCCATAGAAGCTAGCACTGTTGCTTTTCCTGTTAAGAAAATTGTGGACTCGCTGTCCTGACAGGCTGGAGTTTGTGCAACCTGCACAAACACAATAATTTACCATGATGATAAATGGTGAAATGCAATATAAAACTACTGAAAAAAAGATCAACTTTTTATAACAACCGCTCAGACTCACTACCCACTACTACTGCACATTGAGCCGAGGCAGTGCCAAGGGGACAGACTACCTTTTGTTACATAATATGATGCGATGTTGAGGAAAAAAAAGGGCACTTGTAGCGTTGCTCAAAACGGCCATTTTTTTCCCTCTGAATTTGTGTCCTAATGTCTTGGAAAACATTAAATCCTACATTAACTTTTCAAACGGTCATTTTCAGGTCATTTTCATGGTAAATTTTGCACACAAAAAAATTAACCTGCAATATGCACTTTGATGTTAGGAGAGAACAATGCTTCACTGGTCATGTTTTGCCTTAAGGACAAGTAGAGGTCAATCAGCTTGGGTCAATAAAATTTCAGTGCTGTTATGCAGCACTGACAGTGCAGCCATGCCCACCATTAACCATGGGATTTTGGGGGTCAAAACAGATAGAACTACAGCTGGCAAATACAACCTAAGCGCAATAGCTGCATGGGAAGAAAACACAGGGAAGACTGTGATTTGCATTTAGCCAGCTCCTGCTTTAGGCTGCGCTATGCCTCAGGCTATATCATTTGCATTGAAAAAGTGATTCCTGCTTTTCTCCTCGAGCTACATGACTGGCAAGGGCTTAATAGCACAGATAGCTTGTGAGGCCGTATGTGTGCAAGGAAAAGGCCAAGATCTATATGCTGCTCTGAGCACTTACACATGATTTGAATGTGCAAAACCGAGTAAACAATCAGCACCATTATTGTACTGGGCATAATCCTTGTCCATACAAACAATTATAATGACATGGGGTAGGTTTATCCCGAGAAAGATGTCAGCAAGTGTGTTTCGATTTCTTAAAGTTTGAAATCCCTCATTGTTTAGACTGAGATGAACAACACCATCTGTATTTGCCTCTTGTGGTAAAGGCTACCTGTTTGGCACTAAATAAATGGAAAGAATATTTTTCTCAATATTCTATGACCCTGGCCTTGTCCCAGTTTATCAATGCCTCTTTGTTTGTCCATCCATCCATTCCATTATCTGAACCGCTTATCTTGCTCTCAGGGATGCTGGAGCCAATCCTGGCAGTCACTGGGCGGCACGCGGGGAGACACCCTGGTCAGGCCGCCAGACCATTACAGGGCCAACACACACACACCTAGGGACAATTTAGTATGGCTGATTCAGCTTACCTACATGTCTTTGGACTTTGGAAGGAAGAGCATCGAAAGGAAACCCACACAAACACGGGGAGAACATGCAAACTCCACACAGAGGACAACCCCCAAGGTTGGACTACCCCGGGGCTCGAACCCAGGACCTTCTTGCTGTGAGGCGACCACACTAACCACTGTGCCACCGTGCCACCCCTTAGTTTGTTTTTTGTTTTTTGAGTTTAAAAAAAGTGGGTCTCAGTCCACCACATCCATCCTGTCAAACTGAGAAGTCAGATGCTGTTCTGTCAGTGCTAGCTCACATCTTTGCTGCTCAGCAGTGCAAGGAGAATTACCGTGCCGCAGGGTTGTTGAATACAGAGACAGCCAACTTCCAAAGCCCCTCCAAAGCAAAATATATCTCAAGACTGCCTCAAAATCACCACATGAAGGCTATCACACACATTGTGCTGCTTGTCAGTGAGAAGTTTTGATTAGCTGTTGTTGTCGTTGTTGTTGCTGTCATTGCTGAGGTGCTAAGGAGGGACATAGATTACATATAAGTGGAAAACGCTCCCCCACACCAGATTCTGCCATATAATCAGTCATGTGGCAGAGGACTATCCCTCACAGGCTGCATCCAACACGAGCCATGTGAGTGCTGTGCCAATAACACTTTCTCCTGTGATGTCAGAGGGGGATAGATGGTTAGTTTGGGGCCATGCTTACACTTATAAAGCCACAGGTTATTTTAGTAATACCCTTTAGGCATAACAAATAATGTTCTGCCAGTGCTGGGGGGGCAAATCAGGTCACACACAGGTAACAGACAGTAGGTGTAATATTATTTTTTTTTACATAAATTCACACAAAATCTTCTGAATAAGCAAACAAGAGGAGCCAAGTCATTACTATGACTGCACAACAGTGACGAAAAAATCCGATTAAGAGCTTATCACTGTTTTTGTAGAACAATCAAAATTCCAGTGTCAGGGATTTGAATAGTTATTCAAACTGAATATTGCTCTGATCAACGATAGCTAAACTGTATTTCATGATCCATGGGGCCCATGAAACAGAGTGTAAGTCCAATTTTACAAATCGGGTGACACATTTGACTTGGTGTGATGCGCAAATTATACACAAGATAAAATTGAAATTAAGCCGTTTTCCTACACAACCCAAAAAGTGGACTTTGTAAAAGGAAAAAAAGTCTCATCTGACAATATGACAATATGAACTCTTGTGAGATTGTGCATTTGCTTACTTGGATGGCAAAACTAGGGAGAGCGAGTCACTTAACCTCCCCGTCCTCCCACTGAAATAAACTTGTAATGAGGCATACACCACGCTCACTTTTAGTTTAACTTTGCTATTGCTTGGGTACTTTCCAGGGCCTCCGTAGTGACTGAACCCGGTACTTCAGCTCCTTCTGCAGGAGAGGACCTTCGGGGGCCTCCTGGGGAACTCTCTGCCATGGAGAAGAGAGTTGATTTGGGAGACCATGGAAAAGACACGGTCAAGGAGAACTCCAGCCTGGGGGACCTCACTGAAGGTACTGAGCAAAGTAATACTGACGGGAAAGCAATACACCCCATACTTTAGATCAAGGGTTCAATTTACACCCAAACCGATTAAACCTCAACTTGCCTTGGGATTCCAGGTCGATTACGTTTAGGTATTATTGCCCACATCATACGGCGATCCGGGAGAAAACTATCTAGCTTGGTCCTCTGGGTTATGAAGCCAGAGTTGAAGAACTGCAGGTCACACTGTTCTTACAATACTTAAATTCTCTATCTAAGTTTTGTATCTGTACGAGAGTTACACACTGTATTCGGTAACCCGGTTGTAGTTAGCGAAAATACCATAGCAAAAAAAAGTGAAATAGTGAAAATAACAGGCCTATTGTGTATCGATTGTGTTTATCACTTTGGAGTTTTTATTGGTTTTTTATAGGGAAAAAAGAAACACACTCTCACACTCTCTCACACTCTCTCACACACACACACACACACACACACACACACACACGCACAGATAAACAGTATAACAACACATCCCCAGTCCACTTGGGCATGCATACAAAACAAATTTTTCAGCCATGATTTGATTTCCACATGGACATGACATGAATCCAATTAATTCAGGATGAGATCAATAGAGGACTATTTCCATGAAGGAAAATTGCTTTTGGATTTTAACTCAGTCAGCAATGCCATTGCTTTTTGAAGGTGGTTCAGGATAACACTTGCCAAGGAGCTCTGCAGTGCCGCATGGGATGTTTTTTTGTGTCTTGCTCTTATACTTTCTTTGGTTCACATTAGAGGGCCATGTTATTTTCAAGCTTACTGAATTGAATGAATGCAATTTAACCGAATGACATCAAGCCTTCATAATACTAACTATAGTAGTTGTGTTTTCTGAGGTGAAGCTGGATTTTTTTTCTTTCTGGAAAGTTCTTTATTTTGAGGTTATTTTCATCATATGTCTCTGTGTTCACATTCATCTGACTGTAGACTGGTGTTTTAATGGTATTTTACAGAAAGTAAGCAACAGCAAGATAAATAAATAGTTAAAAGAGTAGTTGCTCATTCATTCCCAGTCAATGAAAGTCTTTCCACTGGACTAAGAATAGATGAGTAATTGTGATGAAGTATTTCCTGTTAGTAACAAGTGACCACAGCCTTTCTTATCCCCACTGTGGACATGGAACATTCTGATTTGATTTTCTGTTATTGACTGCACAATTAACTAATGAAAAAAGAAGAAAGAAAATCAAATCTGCAAATGTCCTTATGCATGCTAAACCGCGGGGGCAAGAGTACATCTGTTGCTATCTTACAATGCTGTGATTGCATCCATTATCCGAACCGCTTATCCTGCTCTCAGGGTCACGGGGATGCTGGAGCCTATCCCAGCAGTAATTGGGCGGCAGGTGGGGAGAAAACCTGGACAGGCGGCCAGGCCATCACAGGGCTGACACAGACACACACACACACACATTCATACCTAGGGACAAATTAGTACGGCCAATTCACCTGATATACATGTCTTTGGACTGTGGGAGGAAACCAGAGCTCCCAGAGGAAACCCACACACACATGGGAAGAACATGCAAACTCCACACAGCGAATGACCCGGGACAGCCCCCCAAGGTTGGACTACCTCGGGGGTCGAACCCAGGACCTTCTTGCTATGAAGCGACCCTGCGCCACCGTGCCGCTGTGGTTGCAAACATTCCCAAATCCTCTGTGAATAGTACACACGGCCATTGAAACTCTAGTTAATGGCCACACCCATATTTGCACATGAAACAGATTGTTGGTTTCAGTCGTTATGGCACTGTATTGTTTATAAGAGTGGGGATACCTGCAGTCAGTGTAGACTGAAGAGGTCACTTAGATGAACGATGAAACGTTTCTCTCAATATACATTTGTGTCCAGATGAACTGACTCAACTTTCTTTGACAAATCTGCAAATATTTTTCAACTAATGATTTTATTTTCCCAGCACAGCTCCAACAGCTGGAATCTGTCTAGGATGGCAGCGAGTTGTCGTCACTGCTCTGGGCAGGCGCATGACCTAACAACGAGCTTTTTCAAACATTACTGTATTCCTGTGTAAAAAAAAAAAGTTGGATACAAGTAAGAAAACACAGTGAGGAACTCCTGGTTCACTGTGTTTGAAATAACAAGGCTTCTTACCTAGAGGCCCTGTTACTTCGCAGATATGCTGATAGTATGGCTGACATCGCAAATCCAGTTGCTTCTTTTCTACTCTGAATGCTTTTTTAACGCACAGTGTTGAAAGAGCCAAGTGTGTATGGGAAAGAGAGCAAGGGAGTGGAGGGAAGACGGAGGAAAAAAACAAAAAAACTATTTGTGTTGCTAATCCTCTTTTGTAGAAGAAGAGTTGCTCTTTGTAAATATCCTAGATTGTGTCCAAGGTTATTTAGAAGTTTAGACTGAACACCGATGACTAATCCTTGACAGAATACACATCTACCATCAGATTAATTGAAAACAGTGATTGTTGCTGTTCAAGGCTTAGAAGAATGTGTTGCAGACAAATCACAGTTTAAGACCTAATCGATACAGCTCACTGAGCTAAATTAGGCTGAAACACTCTCAAAGCAGTTAATGACAAATCCTGCCGAGCGCCGAGATAGAATGGGTCAATACCTCAAACAGGGTGGATACAATTATGTTGCCTCACGTGCACCAACCATTATAGCAGCACACACAGGAGACCCAATCTGCCTGAAGTGTCAGAGTGAGGACGACTTACAAATGCAGTAGATGCAATAGATATGGAAATGTCCAAAGGCTTGGTGAATTCCAAGCCAGAGGGATCCAGCGCTTTAATCTATTATACTTTGCCTGTAGGTGTCAGGCTGTGTAGGTTTTTGTGTGTACTTTGTGCTTTGTGCTTTGTGTGTGTGTGTGTGTGTGTGTGTGTGTGTGTGTGTGTGTGTGTGTGTGTGTGTGTGTGTGTGTGTGTGTGTGGGGTGGGAGATGATGTTGTGGGGTGAAAAGAAAAAATATTATGATCTAACTGCACGAGCAACCGGAGCAAAGATAGGAAATATGTGATGGACCCCACTCTCTATGAAAAGGAATGTTCACGTGTTGCACTGAAAGTTGCTTCTTTCCTGCAGCAGGTGTGGCTGAAGTAGAGGCACACACAGAGAGTCCCGAGGTGATCTATGATAATGTGCCCAATGAGGAGCTCCTCTCTCCTGATGAAGGTCAGTGCGTGTCTGTGTGTGTGTGTGTGTGTGTGTGTGCATGCATGGTTTTGTATGTGAATGTGTATGTTTGTTTGTGCGCTGAAGGTTTTTCATAAATATTTTAATCATTAATGCCTCCAGAGATCTAAACACTGTGCATGTGTGTCTATGTGTGTGCACATGCGTGTGTGTCTTTTATTGAAGGGTTTTGGTAAACATTTTTATCCTTTGGAAATAGATCTCACTGCTGTTATTTGTGTGTGTATGTGTGTGTCCGTTGTGTTGTTAGGAGATATCTATGAAGATGTTCAGAGAGATGGAGCTCCTCTGCCAGCGGACAACGGATGGAGTTCCAGTGAGTTTGAGAGCTACGACGACCAGTCTGATAATGAGAGCAAACTGCCGACACGGAGCAAGGTAATGTTCGTGTGCATGTTTGTGTACTTTATATGTGCGTATGGGCGCTGGCGCGATGCTCTGTGTCAACTTCAAATGCCATCACAACTTATTTGTGAGGCACAGAGATGGTGGAGCCTATCGGCATGTTTTGTTGGTGTGAAGTCGGCGCGGGTGTTTTTCTTGCGCTCGCAAAATAATTCAAGGGGAATTTTTCATTCCTCCTACTCCTCGCCTTCTACCGCAGTTGTCTTTATTAATATATAGAACAGGAAGAAAACTATAAAGAACATGAAAAATACATAAAGGCTGTCTAGGCTGTACGCTTTCATTGTGGGATGAGAGTAAACAAGAAGCGTGTCTGTTTGAAAGGACTCAGATGTAGGGGCCTCTTCTCTGCCAAGGATGCTGTTCGTCACTGTGCTGTAGCAAAGCTTCACCTTGCTGGCCCTCCACATGATGGCACTGTGTTCACGCTCATATTAGGCCAAAACCTCAACAGTCCTCAACTGCCAGGCTTGGAACATTGCACGTACAACGACGAGAATTTGAAATGATAATAGCAAAGAAAAAAAAGTATTGTGCTGAGTTGAATGATTATTAATGCATAGATTTACAACACCTACCCTTACATATTTTTACATATATTGTAACTATTTGGTTATGGATATCACTCCATCATAGTCTCAGAATATCCCAAGTTAAATCCGTGTTTCTGGGATGGAAGGGTGGGCCTTTGAAAAAAAGAAAAGAAAAAAGAAGCTTGTTTTGTATCAGGACAGAAAATGAGCAACTGCTGAGGTAATTATAGGAGGGTAATGTATGAAAATCCCCTCAGCTGTCATGTGCATCTAGTGTACGTACATCAATGCATGTCTTGTCCCTTGCCACTGCACAAAAGCAGAATTCAGCCCGACTTGGTGAGCAATTAATGAGGAAACTATAATTAGAAAACCAACACACAAAACATAGCCTTCATGAAAAAACACACCTTCATTTTTCTTTTAATTAATTAAGGTTGTTTAATTAGTTGCTCACCAAGTGTAACTGAATTTTTTCATTTTGTTGAGTTCACTACATTGTTCAAACACCTGGTAAGAACCGCAACGCTGCAACCGATTCTATTTCCTTTACATCTGCCCTACGCTTTCTGTACTCTACCTTCCTATAAATGGGTGGCCATTAGTCTCAGCCAGCATAACCCCTTTTGACCAAAGCGGTGCTCCAGGGCTCCACACTCTGCTTGTGATTAATCCCCCATGTTGCCTCGCTTATTTTGCCTTGATCACTTTTCCTCAATTACCCCTATTCCCTCTCCTCTACTTTTCCTCTTTCCTATCTTTCCTCTCCTCTTGCGGCTTAATGTGACCTGCTCTCACCTCCATTGACCCCCACCACATACCCGTAGCTTTCCCCAGAAGTGCATCGGCTGAGGGAGCGGTGTGTCAGGACCAAACGTGAATTGGCCATGAAGCTGGCTGGCAGGCACAACTATGACATCAAGGTATCTCACTGGCAGCGAAAGAATGCAGTTTTATCACACTGTCGTGACACAACGCTCAAACCATAGTAATACTAGATGCCCTACAATGGCAGTGGTGTTCAACAATAATCAAAATGTGCCCCTGTGGTACACTTGGCTGATTCAAACGGGATTAACTGACTCTCTGTGTCATCCTTCACCTCCTAATACTACTGAGCTTTCCTTTGGACTGTGGCTTCCCTCCGAGACTCACTCTCTCTCTCTCTCTCTCTCTCTCTCTCTCTCTCTCTCTCTCTCTCTCTCTCTCTCTCTCCTTCGTTCAATATGAAAACGCATTTATGGGACACATGAATTATTAAATACTATTCTGCTTATTTACTTCCAAAAACACGAGTTAAGCTGCCCCCAATTAATGACCTAGTTTCCTGAACTGGCATCATTTAAAAATACTAGCTCCATGGGTGTATTCTGGGTCTATGGAGTCTGGTTGCAGGCCCTCTGCGATGCTCCGGGTGGGGTTTGTGGTCAGCTGAATTCTTCAATGTTGAGCGATGCAGCACCGCCAATGTGAGTCGACTGAGTCCTACACTCAGTCTGTTACCATAATCCCTCTATGATTTGCTCATAGACTCTCTGATTAGAGGCTTGTCAGCAACCCATGGGGAAGCGCAGCTGGTGTGATTCACAACTTGATGAGCCCATTTAGCACCACTTCTCTCTAGCTCTGCTTCTCTGTTGGAGGACCACTGTAGGTTCTCAAACGTTCTTGCCACCACTCTCTCCTCATGGATTAACAGCCCTTGTGTCTCCCTGCTGCTATCAACCAGGTTCAGCAACTCATGAAGGCAGCAAAGAGCGGAACGAAGGATGGACTCGAGAAGACCAAAATAGCCGTCATGCGAAGAGTTTCATTTCTCCACAAAAAAGACCAATCGGGTAATGAGAAAAAGTTTGAAAACTTTTTCTATTTCAATTTAAGCCAACCGGCTTTGAAAGTTAAGACTCTGTTTACTTGTAAGTAGTGGATGTGAAGTCTGAGTTCCTTAGTAATTTCACATATAATCCTTTGAATCAGGCAGCAGCTTGTATCTGATGCAAGCAAAGGTAAAGGCAAATAGAGTGTAAGTGTTTCCCATTGGGGTTTTTTTCAAGCTGCATATCACCTCATGAAACTAGCTCGTACCTCAGTCATTCACAAGCTGCTGTGTAGTCTCATGTTTAGCTGTACCAACTGCATAGATTTGGAGGGGTGCTACCTCTCCTACAATGTGACGGAGAGCATCTAAAATGTATACTGTTGTAAGATGTCAAAGATTTTTTTTAATGCAATTAACAATATAATCCTCACTGGTAAGAAAAGTGGCAAAATGTATGTTTTTTTTTCTGCACCCCATCGACGTTGTCTCCTAGAATCTCTCCCGTATTCTCCATCACTTGGTATTGCCCATGCAGTTTCATTCAAGGTACCATTTCACATAAATGCCATCGACAGTGACATATATGTAAGATACTCAATTACCTTGATTTGTTTGCTCAAACAAATCAATCTTTTGATAAAGTTTTTAGTGTTTCTAATGTGCCAGCTTGGTTTTTGGCTTGTTGGTTATCTTAAAAGCATAATTCAGATGAGCTAACTTTAGCTCTATTGAACCAGTGCAAAAGCATCTATTTTACATTGTCAATGTTAAACGTGCCCGTGATGGCCTGGCGGCCTGTCCAGGATGTCTCCCCACCTGCCGCCCAATGACTGCTGGGATAGGCTCCAGCATCCCTGTGACCCCGATTGGGATAAGCTGCTTGGATAATGGATGGATGTTAAGTGTTCAGTCAGGATATTAAGTAAATGGTAATATTAGCTACTCAATTGAAAATCTACAGTCAATATTAGACCTACTTAAAATCACAAACTGTATCTTTCTGTTCACATCCATGACAGTACCCTTGATTTTTCTCCAATCCTGATTTGTAAAATCAAAACAAAATATTCTAAATTACAACACAGTGGGCGCTCTAAAACAAAACAGTCCCAAATAAGTAGAGCTAGAAGCTCAGAGGAAATTGCAGACATCATGGTCATGCCAAGCTTTTGTTGTGTGAGAAATAAATGGCTAAGAGGAGCTCATGTGTGGTGATAGAAAAAGCACCCAAGGAGTCCTAGGCTGACAATGGAGCGAGATTAGCTCCCGTTAATGGAGTGTTGAGCAGCTCCATATACCAAAGATATCAGACCTGCGCCTCAAACAAATCTCAAAACCATCACAAAGAGGTAAAGAGGTCACCATTGCTATTTTTAGGTGTTGATCAGGGGGAAATCTGCACGGCATTAGACTTCTCTTCCACAGACCCTCTGTTATCATTCCAAAGTCATTTAATTGGAGCAGTGCTGGCTTCTGGTATCTATGTCTTTACGGTTGTGGGTGAAGAGGGGATTTTTTTCTCTCTTTTTAATGTTATTGTACTAAAGCAGAAAAGCAGGGTGTTGGAATGTATTTTTGCAGACACGTCTGTGTGCCTCCTGTACGGAGATACAGTATTGTTTTGAAAGTTCTTTCACTTTTTTCCTAGCCTCTCTCGCTCACTCCCTCTCCTGTTCTCTCTTTTCTATAGCACACAGAAGTCGCTTCATATTTCAGAGATAATAAACGTGAAGTGTCGCAGTGTATCTCCAGCTGCTGTGTGATCTGAATGCTGTCCCCCCCCCTCTCTCTGTCCCTCTGAATCTCTGCATTCTGCAGAAGATCAAGAGGATGATGCAGGGTACCTGGATGTAGCGGTGTCAGAGGTCAAGCATCCTCCTCCACAGCTGAGTCCCATGCCAGAAGGTCTCACCAGCCAGCAGGTGCGTCTTTCTGGAAATAATCAGTTTTTCCATGCATTTTTCTCCCTCTAAATAAATCTAATACCTAAATGAATCCATGTTAGCGGATACATAATAGCCTTGAGTTTTCTCGCATGATACGATTTTTTTTTCATATGTCGTCATACCGGTGTCGTATGAAATAAGTAAACATGTATGAAATCTGGAACGGGTCGCATTGTGTTGAGTTACTAGTGTAACGCGCATGGATAAGTAGATACGTTGGCCGCTGGCTGACAGGTCGGACCCTTTAGTCGACTGGTTAACGTTGTCGCAGAGACACGGGTTCGCGTCCCGGCTGTGATGGTTTCCCGAATTTGCTACACTAATGTAAAAATATCACGTTCGGAGCCACCATACTGTTAGTTGCTAATTCACAGGTATTGGTAGGCATTTTACTTGATAATAATAATAACACTAAAAAAACAAAACAAAAAACTAACTGATTTGTGGACTTAGTGACGTAGGCATTGTAGCGTTGTAAAAACTAACCTAGCTATCCGCCTAAGGGGCTGCGCCATGATTGTTTAGTACGTTCGCGGCGCTGCTAACGCATTTCGCATGCTTATTCACAAACGAACTCAAAAGAGTTGGTATCATGTGTTGTTCAGGGGTCAAATATTCATTTCAGAGGTGTTATGTTTAACCCGTAGGCTCATAACATGATTCATGTATCGACATGAAAATGGGTCACGTGACGCACCTGTTCCAGATTTCGTGCTGTGACGTGTTTCCTACGACACCGGCGCTGGGCTCTTCCGTTTCCGCTCGCCGCTACCGAGGGATTCCTGGTTAAGTTCAATTTCCTTCACTTAGTATCTTGCTTAAATTCGGCGGGTTGTCTCGTCTGATCCGAGGTCGTAGTTGAGTTTCAGTTATAGCGTGGTTTCCCGGCTGCCGATTCGAAATGGCGTCGAGCCGCGGAGACACCGAAGCCCGCCCTGCTCCCGAGAACCAAGGAAATAGCGACTGAGCAACTGCCATTTTAATACTTAGATACCTTGGCTTGAAGGATAACGTTATGCGAATTAATATTAGGCTTGTTTCTTACTTGTGCAATAGAACGTTTGAGAAATAGCTCTGAATTTTTAAATACTTTGAGTATTTTAGATCAGTTTATAGCGTTTGTACTATTTGAAATATTTTGTTTTGAAATTGTTTACATTCTGCAGCTGTTTCATGCTTTCTGGTTCCAAGCAAAATCTAGTCTTCAAAGCCTTCCCTAATACATGATGACATTAAAATGTTTCGTATGTACTCCTGACATTAGAATAAGGAATACACCACTATAAACCTATATAAAGGCTCAGTCACGAAAAAAAAATACTGTGATATACCGTGAAACCGCCAGAAAATAAAAAAAATAATACTGTGATACACATTTTTGGTCATACCGTCCAGCTACCTTGAGTCAAGACTCAAAGTTATCATGTGCATATTCATTTAGATGTGTATTTTTTGTGTATGTTTGCAAATTTGTACACTTATTTTTATCATGTTAGGGAAAAAAAATCGAATTTTCATTGAAGAAAAAAAAAGCAGCAGCTTTCTGTGTCGCAAGAAACCCGGTGATTGAGCGCTGAAACAGGGGCTTGTTAAAACAGTAACTCCTTCCTGGGTCTTTTTCTTCCTGTGACAAACACATGATTATAGTCCCATCCATCAAGCTGTACTGTGCTTAACTGATACCTTACTGCGCACCGCAGCCCCATCATGTCCTCTTAGTACAAGATTTCCTGACTGGTCTGCTGTCTACCCAGGTTGTCAGACGCCATATCCTGGGCTCCATCATTCAGAGTGAGCGCAGCTACCTGGAGTCTCTCAGGAGGATCCTGCAGGTGAGCTGCTCGGTCCTCCTAGTCCTCTTCTGCCACATGCAATATCTTCACCGTTTAGCCATTTAGGATTGCACCACAAAGAGAAGCAGTGATATCAATCAAATTACAGTGGAAGTCACGGTGTAAATAATCTGTAAAACAGCCATCCTCATTTCGGTGGTATCGTGCTGATTCTAAGAGGGGGAGACTGTCAGGCTTTCGCTGGATAGGATGGACTCCTCTCTTCAATCTTTCTCTTTAGTGGAGGGAAAAAAGAGATTCTCATTATCTCCACTGAAAAAGAGAAGTGCACCTGCGGAAATGGAATCAGCAGCGATCAATGGCAGTGCTATGCATTGTGAAATCTCACTGTCAAGACGCAATGTGCTACTGTACCTTTGATGTTGAACGACATCAATGTGTTTGATACCTTGGGATATTTAGCTCTTTTGAAATCTTTATTATTATTCGGAGTGTCAAGCCAAGCAGTAAATGCAGTGTCCTCTAGACGGAGAGAACACAAAAAGATGAAAGGCCTTAAGCATAATTAGATATTGAGAGTTGTTGCTTCAGAAGAACAGACTGTACAATTCTTCACATTGTTCCTCCTGCCCAAATTCCTTCTGTCAATTATTAATTTGCTGTGATGATTTAGTGTGCAACTGGGCTGGGCTTGTAGAGCAACAATGTTCTCTATCATCCATTGTTATTAAGAGCGATTAGTCTTACATTAGTTTCTTTTAATGTGGTTTTCACTTGGCACATTCAATTCGCACACATTATCGATACCTGAAGATATTCACCTTAAAAAGTAACCATACACATGTATGTTGCCATGACTTATTGCTGTAGACAATACATATATATGTATGCGTATTAAAAAAAAAGCATATTATACACACACACACACACACACACATATATATATATATATATATACCCCCCTTTTTTTTCCCCCTCCCCAATTGTACTTGGCCAATCACCCCGCTCTGAGCCGTCCCGGTCGCTGCTCCACCCCCTCTGCCGATCTGGGCAAGGCTGCAGACTACCACATATCTCCTCCGATACATGTGAAGTTGCCAGCCAGCCGTTTCTTTTTACCTGACAGTGGGAAGTTTCGTCAGGGGGACGTAGCGCATGGGAGGATCACGTTCCCCCTCCCCCCTGAACAGACGCCCTGACCGACCAGAGGATGCGCTAATGCAGCGACCAGGACACACACCCACATCCGGCTTCCCACCTGCAGAAACGGCCAATTGTGTCTGTAAGGACACCCGACCAAGCCGGAGATGCAAATATTTTTTTAAGTTTATTGGTGGTCTGGTCAAAGAAACCCCTTTTTTGCTTGAAGTTATTTTTGCATCATTAACTTGGCTGGGAGTAGCCTTTGGTTTTTATCACTTTGACTGCATGATTGCATCTCATCTTTAGTTTTGAACATGCTTGCTTGTGGCAAACGTTTTATGGGTTGAATCATTTGCAGTCAATTAGTGCACTTTTCTTCAATGTATTTGCACTGAATCCTTCCCTTGCGATGTTGATGCTTTTTGTTTTTTTCTTGGGCTCTATTTTCTTGCAGCCTTGCATAAAACTAATGAGGAACTGAAGGATGGTGGGCTACCCATTTAACTCCAGCACACTCATAACCACATCTGCACCGAACCAAACGTACACAACTAATAACACTAAAATTAGTTTGACAGAAATGGCATATCGTATATGCTTAGGCTTGAACACAGCCTCAAGGACTCAAATCTAATTCAGGAACTTTGCTGGATACCCTTTTACTCAATCCTGTCTTTCTCCACTGTTCTACCCAATAAAAAGAAAACAAAAGCTCATAACAAAATTCTTAAAGAAAAATAAATCTCTCTCAATCTCACCAGGAATACCACAGACCCTTGATGGAAGCGGATCCACGGATACTTAGTCCACGAAAGATCCGACCCATATTCTACCGGCTGAGAGAGATCACACAGTGCCACTCCATGTTTCAGATTGCACTGGCGTGTCGTGTGGCTGAGTGGGACAGCAGTGAGAAAATTGGAGACTTATTCGTTGCCTCGGTTAGTGTGTGTGCACATGTGGATGCTTACCTTCATCTGTATTTGTTTGTTTGAGATGAAATTACAAATATAAATAATTGGACTTATTTGCTGCAACCTCAGTGTGTGTGTGTGTGTGTGTGTGTGTGTGTGTGTGTGTGTGTGTTTATGCACATTTTGTTTGTGACTGCAAATGTTTGCTTGCATTCCCCACATGTGCATCTGTGTGTGTCTGTATAAGATGCAATCATGGACTTGTTTGTTATGTAAAGGAACCCATTTTTTCCCTTTGATTTTTTTTAAATCTAATATTAAAATGCCATCTCAACCACCAGAGTTATAATGAGTCACAGGTTTTTAGACTAAGCAAACAGGAGTAGTTTACCCCAAACATGGAATCAATTATAGCTATGATAAATATCTCCATTCCATCCGATACTCTCAGGGGACATGCGTTTATGGATTTTGGCACCACAATAATAGCGTTATGAATAAGTATTCCTTTTGAGCCTCTGCATTGTGTGCATCCATGAGGCTTGCTCATTATGGACCTATTAGACAGGCTGTTTCAACCTCCTTGCTTACTGGCCATTATAGGGTTGTTTCATTGATATCCTCAGACCCTCCACCAAATGAGTCCACACCGAGAGAGAATTGTGCTGGAACTGTGCTCCCTTTATCGATTTTTACCTTTTCCTGTGTATTTATCACCTTGCTGGGCCTGCAGTGACGTTTGGTAATGGGTTCTTCTGCGGCACACACAGGGGGCCCTGTAGCAGCTGTAGAAGGGGAGGGTTAATTTCTATTTGTGATTTGCTAATTTCCTCTTGCTTCTGTCTCCCACTGTCAGCAGCCTAGAGTTAAGGTTTAATTGAATGTGGAAGAATGAATAGACCTCCCCACCATCAAAACACACACACACACACACACACACACACACACACACACACACACACACACACACACACACACACACACACACACACACACACACACACAC
This sequence comes from Lampris incognitus, assembly GCF_029633865.1. Lineage (NCBI taxonomy): Eukaryota > Metazoa > Chordata > Actinopteri > Lampriformes > Lampridae > Lampris > Lampris incognitus. The sequence goes on from NC_079212.1 coordinate 109,264,774, forward strand.
ACACACCCAGCCATCGTGACCTCCAGTTCTCTTTGTCCAGTAGCTTGTGAAGGGCGCTGTAGTCCCTTCCATGGTAAACAGATCAACTTTTTAAGTACTTTACCTAAATGGCCCATTTTCAAGCCTGTCCAAACATTGAAATTACCTGTGGCCTTTTCCTGTAAACAGGATTCTTGCATTTGCCACTCTCTAAGTCTGAATGAACACTCAAAATGTCTAAAAAAAAAAGTACATGGGTTTGTTTGTAGATACTTTTCAGGTAAATAATCAAATGTGACTCTCCTCTTGTATGGCCATTCTAACCTCAGACATTTCCTTAAAACTATTCTTTGTGTTTCCCCAGTTTTCCAAGTCTATGGTGCTTGATGTTTACAGCGATTATGTGAACAACTTCACCAATGCCATGGCTCTCATCAAAAAGGCATGCATGTCCAAACCAGCTTTTCTGGAATTCTTGAAGGTGAGCGGGATGATGTGTGTGCAACGTAGTATTCAGTTATTGTTTCTCCATTTATGTGTTCCCCCACATATACATTTTCGAAGCACTGTTTTGTTTCTTTATTCCGCTGAGTCCGTTTTAATTACCATACATTTGTACCATCTCTTCCAAGCCACAATGATGCTAGAGGGAACTACAACCGACAACAAAACTAACAACAAAACAGGTTGCAAAGAAAAATATGCAGAGGTTAACGTTGGAGACATTATAAAAGACTGATACAAATACAAGATAGCTTTTCAGATTGTGTTTACTGAAAATGTTTTGGCCAGATAAGTTTCTTAAGAGTGGAGACTGTCCTGTATGTTAATGAGGTTCAATCTACTTGTGAAGTACAAGAGCTGTCTATACACAAAAGCAATTGCTGAGCACTTGGTTATGATATTGCCACAACAACACCATACAATATCATCATTCCCTGGACAAAAATGCATAGTTCACCTGGTACGCCATTACTGTGCAGCCCACAATAGATTGCCTTGCATTACACAAAATGGATAGATCAATTGGGAATACAATTTTCCTGGGATTTTGTAAACAGTATATGTTTTTAGATTTGTTGCGTTTCAGTTTTTATACAGTTATTTTGGCATACTGCATACTAACTAGAAACACATTAAGTTTATAAAAGAAAACAAAATGCCTGAGCCACTTAATGTTCCAATTTTAGATATTCCTATAATCTTTACAGTAAAGGGAAATTTCATGGATGGTTTGGTTATGTGCAGTCATTACTGATGAGTAATGTAGTTGATCGAAGCAATAAGTCCTCTCTGTGTACTATGTTCTCTGTACTCTGTGTACAGAGAAATCGGTGTTGTCCTGCTCACAGATTCTTTCTCACAGAGACTACATGTACCAGAATGCACTGCACATAAGCCTCTGTATCATCCATAAAATCCTCCGCGCTAGCTTTTGTGTGCGTAATTACTGTGTTTTGTTGTGTTTTTACGATAGATGAATGTTTTATGTGTGAGTGCGTTGTGGAGAAAGGGCGTGACGCAAGTAAAGGAGATTGTGTTGAATCTAACTACTGTGTGGACCTCCAGTTATTTTGTCAGCTCACTCAATATAACATTGACGACGAGAGATGGCTGAGTTTAATCTGATGCCACCGGCAGCATTCCTGGCTGTGCCCAGCAACCCTCCAGTCTTGTGGACTGCCTGGTTGGATAATTTGAGACCTATCTGGATGCTATGAACTTTTACGACATTGCCGATAAGTGAAGACGGCAATACTTTGGCCAGGAAGGACAGAGGATATGTAAAACAATTTCAGGAACCGTTTCCCCAGCTGCCTCCTACACAAACCTGGGGCCTCATGTATCAATTGTTACTATGACAAATTTGTGCGTACACACACATGGGATTTTTTAGCCCTAAAGTTTGTCTCAGAGACCACTGTAGAACCTGGGTAACCCCTGAATTTAAACAGATTGGCTAACACTGATATCTTTGCAGGCCTGGGTGATTGCAAGAGGTAGACAATAGATGTTAGGAGGAAGTAATTACAAATAACCCTCATGCTTTGCTCTGCCTGTCAAACAATCTTGAGGGCTAAAAAATTCCATGGGTGTGTACGCACAAATTTGCCCATAATAACGATTGATACATGAGGCTCCTCTGGTCTGGCTGCTCCACAGCCATTTCACGGGTAACCAGTGGGTCCTGCAATGCTGATAATACCTGAGGAAAAGGGTCCAGCTGCCTGGTGTCAGTCATGCTAACCTGAGGAAGCTAGCAGGCCATTGCAGTTATGGTGAGCTGCATGATGAAATGGCCAGAGACCAGCTAATTTGTGGGACATTGTGTGACAAGACAAGGGAGAAACTGCTTTTGGAATCAGATGATTTGTCACTTGAGACACTGTTAAAATACCTCTCCATGCAGCAGCCGTCCCCTGCCCTCACATGCAGGAGCTCCAACTAGCACAGAACATGTGCGAATCATGTCCTCCCCTGCACGTAGCATGGATTTGGACAGTGACATTCTTGTGCAGCAGACACACAGACAAACTAACAGGCAGTGTTGTAGCAATATTGGGGCTAGCTCTTACAATGCTAGGGTGCCGAACTGCCTACCTCAGGAACAGAGATGCAAGAACTGTAACAAATTTAACAATTTTGCCAAAATGTGCTGCTCAGCCCCTGCAAGTAACCCTGTTCAGCCCAAGCCTCCAGAAAACCCACCTGATCGTATTGTGATTCGGCATGTTTCCAACAACCATGTTACATTCGGATCCTGCACTGTGCAGCTATGGGAAGTAGGTTTGCCTCTGCTACTGGATACTGGGGCTGCAGTTTCAGTGCTCAACCTTAATACGTATAATATGTTTTTTGCCCATATACAGATTATACCACCCTCCACTGACCTGTGTAGTTATGGCAGCTCAAGATCGCAGTAGTAGGCACTGTCTAGCTCCCTGTGTATTACAGCACCACTCACCTGCCATCCTTTACATTCCACATCTCCTAGAGGGATGCTAACACTCTAGGCTTCGACCTATTCACTAGGTTGCGCTTCTCCCTGTGCATCGACAATGGGGCAGCTATACTTCAGGTCACCACCACATGGCAGCAGAAATGGCCTACAATCTTTGATGGACTGGGCTATCTAAAGAACTTTGACACACAAGCCCCTGGTGAAGGATGATGGGAGCCCTGTCATTCTATGGCAGAGTCCTCTGGTGTATCATGAGAGCATCACAAAGAAGATTCAGTCACTGTTAGATGATGCCATCATTGAGTCGGTTGATGCCTCTCCCTGGATTTCCAACCTAGTCACTGTATGGATCTCTGCGCCGTCAACAAGGCTATAATCCCAGATAAATACCCCTTGCCCACAGCTGAGAAGCTTACCACCCTATTCCATGGTTCCACAGTTTTCACGAAAATCGAACTATTGCAAGTATATTTGCAGGTGCCCTTCCACTCTGACAGCAGGGACCTTATGCCATTTGTCATGCATGCTGGTATGTTCAGGTACACATGCACATGCCTTTTGATCTAAGCTTTGCCTCCCGTTGCTTCCAAAAGGTCATGTCCACTGTCCTTGCCGCAATCCCTGTAGTGGAAGTGTATTGGGATGTCTCGAACCAACACATTCATGATGAGCATCACCACAGCATGTTCAGCACTCTGCTACACCATATCCTTACCTGGAACAGTGACACGTGCACCTTTTCAGCACCACATGTCAAGTTTATGGGGTTCTGTGTCTCAGTTAGGGGCATTTCTCCACTCGTCAAACATTGAGGCCATCCACCGCATCCTGGAGCCAGCGTCAGCCTCCCAGGTGGCCTCATCCCTGGGTATGATGACCTATTACCTCTGTTTTCTGCCGGGGAATTCCCAGGCCACAGTGCCCTCTGCCAGCTCTTCCGGAAGGACATGCCATGGATCTGGATAGTAGCATGTTCGGAGGCAGTCTGCAGACTAAAGAACCAACTCACCACTGCACCTGAGCTGGCTCATTTTGTCCCACTATGCCCTACTATGGTCACCTGCGATGCCTCTGTTGGAACAGTGGGGGCCATACTCTCTCAGGAGCAGCACAGCTTCAAGACCCGTTGCCTTCACCTCTAGGGCCCTGACTTCCACAGCGTAACACTACTCAGTGGGTGAACACGAGGCACTGTCTTGCGTCTGGCAATGTGAACTGTGGAATTGTTATCTGTATGGAAGTCAGTTCATGCTCTGGACTGACCACCAGGCACTCACCATGCTGCTGTCAGCCTCAGGTTCTGGCCACAAGCCCTTGTGGCTACACAGGTGGGCCGACTGGCTCAGACAGTATAACTATATGTGCGGTTCTCTAAGGGGAGGGATAACATGATAGCAGACCTCCTCTCTTACTCTATTGGTGCCTTACTCTAACTGTTTCACCAGAGGACAATGAAACGGTGTTCATACATATGTTATACATGCCCCTCCAGTCAGTCATCATGTTGGATGAGCTCAAAAAGGCATCGGAACAGGATCCTATACTAGCAAACCTCTGCATGTACATACATGCTGGATGGCCATGACAAATGCCTGCCAGGCTGGCAACTTATGCTAGAATCAACGACGAGCTCTCCTGCAGGGGAGGTGTCTGTGTCTCTCGGGGGCTTTTCACTGTGGTCCTTAGTGGCTTGCTTGAACATGTTTTATCCATGGCGCATCAGGGTCATTTGGGTATAGTGAAGCTCAAACAGAGATGCAGAGACTTGGTGTGGTGACCAGGCATAGACTGTGACATTGAAGTGCTGGTCAGGGATTGCACTAAATGCCTCCTCAGTGGCAATACTGGACCACCAGCCATACCATCCTTACAACCTTTTGCATGGCCAGCCCATGTCTGAGACCATGTCCAGTTAGACATCTGTGGTGAAGTACATGGGCAAGGGGTCCTTCATCATCAGCGGGTTCTGGTGGTAATGTACGACCTCCATTCAAAGTGGCCATAGGTTGTTCCTGTGGGAACAGTCAACACTGGGAGATGGAGCTCCCACTGGATAGGCTCATGGAACATGGATGTGGCAGTACACAGAGCATGGTGGACCCAAGCAAAATAGGCCATGGCTAGGCGTTGGGGTAGATGAAGCAATGCTTTGACAATGCACGTAGGGCAAGGAAGCCTCACATTCAGGTTTCGGACTGGGTGTGAACCTGTTGGCCCCAGCAAGTCAACAAAATGAGCACATTCTGGTCTCAGCCCCTGCAAGTCACACACAAACTGGGGACTGCCACATTCAGACTGAGTGACAGTTCACTTTGGTATGCCAGCCATCTCGGGAAAGTGCCTGCACCTCCTGCGGTATATACACCAGAGTCTCCTCTACATTCCACTACAGCAACCGGCTGGTCTAAGCTATTGCCAATACAGCCCGCACCTGACCTTTCACCTGAACCTCAGGAGCCAGAACCTGAACCAGAACTTGTTGTCAGGGCTCAAGGTCGGTCTACACGGGTACGGACTTGCCCTGCCCACCTTAAGGACTTTGAAACCTATTTCTATACCTAGGTCTGTTCCTCTCAGGTGTGTTAGCAAGCTTCCGGTTGAGTTATGATAACTGAGCACTGTTCACATCTTTACATTACAGATTTATATAGGAGGAGGAAATGTTGTGTACGTCAGTACTGTGGTTTTTTGTGCTTATATGACAGTTAACTGCTTTATATTTGAGTGCATTATGGAGAAAGGGAGTGACGCAATTAAAGGAGATTGTGTTGCATGTAACTACTGTGTGGACCTCCATTTATTTTGTCGGCTCCCTAAATGTAACACTGGCATTGCGGGACATCATTTCCACCATCAGAAACGAGGGTTAGCCGAGGGAATGAGGATGTGTTTTTTGAAGAGCATGTTTAAAGTTGATTAGAGCAGTGGTCACCAAACTTTTCCAAACCAAGATTACTTTCTCATGTCCAAATATAGACCAAGATCTACCATTCAGAAATATAAGAAATAAAAGCCCACAGATATTTAAATGCTGAATAATGCCTCTTTTCTTTTTATATTTTACAACCGGTCAATTTTAACAATTTTAATTCTGACTTGTATGCTTTGACAAGGCACAGAACATAAGTACTTAACCACAGAGGTGAAGTACACACACCTTCTCTCAAAATCAGCCTAAAAGACAGAAATTAAAATATGAATGACTTCAATACATTAAATGCAGTTTATTTTAATTGGGTAAAGACAGCAACATAAATCTTCCCATTGAACCATATGCCACATGACAACAAAAGGGAAATAAACAAGCAGTTAGGTACTATACATAGTATTTCCCTCCAAACTATTCAAAACCTCCCCGAAGTCATTGTGATGGCTGTGACTGCCCACTATCAGTTAGTGTTCTGTAGTTGGGCATGCCAGGCCAAACAATTCAAAAGCCTGGCCAAGATAGACACCACCGATCCAGCTGTTCTGCACTATCCAGTCCAGCCTCCCTGAGTGCTAAATGGACTGTTGGGCAGGCCCACCCACAGAAATGGCTGGGCCCCTGAAAAGGTCCAGGGAATGCCCCACCCCCAAAAATCTGCTTTACTCATATCAACGCATGTGTATGCTCTCTCTTTCTCCTACTAAACACATACATGTAAACTGAGAGAGACTTTTTCAGTAATGGGGGCTACATAGACATAGGCATGTACACACACACACACAAACACACACACACACACATGCACACACACACACACTATAACAGAACTCTTTGACACACTTGTTAAAGGGTTTTTTTTTTTTTTTAGGTAGTTGTTACTTATCAGATGTGAGGGTCTGAGGACAAGATGTGTTGCTGCAAAGCCCACTGAGGCATATTTGTAATTTGTGATAGTGGACAATACAAATAAAATTGACTGGACTTGAAAAATTGACTTGACTTAAACACACCAAAGTCAGCAATGATCTGCTACACTTACACCACACATACACTTACACCACACATTTCTTAGTAGAGAATGCAATTTATGGCTTCATCTTTGCCTCTTATGCAGCCATCGTCCTTGTCGTACTGGATGCGAAGTCCTTTATAATGTCTTTAAAGTCCTTCTGTTTAACCAGTTCACACTCAATGACCAGTATTGCCAGGTTATTGAGCCTCTCCTGGTTCATTGTGGAGTGCAAGTAATTCTTTATTTTCAGTTTAGTGAAGGATCTCTCTCCTCCTGCCACAGTTACTGGTAAAATGCAAGATATCCTCGGTGCAATGCAAATGTCACCATTAATGCTCTCAAGCTTCATTACAGTTTACAATTTCATTTAGCAGATGCTCTTATCCAAAACGATGTACACCTGAGAGGTAGTTGGCTTGTATAAAATTAGGAGTCTAAGCCACGGACTGCTACTGGAGACTCGGCCAACTGGGGCTTGGTGGCCGATCTCTGGCGGGAAGGCCGACGTTTATACCTACTGAGCTATCCAGCTGCATCATGTCAAAAATCCTGTTGAGCAACTTCATGGGTTTTGATGATCCTGAGAAGGTAGCACTATATATCCTTTTCAGATGGATCATTTGTTTTTCCAACTCTTCAGATAGATCCTTGGAATATTTTGTCATCAAATCCTACAAAATTACTTAAACTCCTCCTCACTCAACTGCTGGAACTAGAGTATTGCCTGGAGATCATTGCATATATCCCTGACTGACTGAAATCTGGAAGTCAGCTGTGCAATGATACTGTTCACTGCAACATAATACACAGAATTCCTAAATGTTACATCAGGAGTCTCCTATGCATCTGATCTCTCTTTAGTGCACTGACACTTTCTATGCTAATTGCATGGGCTATATTTTGAGCTTCAGCAAGCATTGAATCCCACTTATTTCTCAAAGAAACTATTTCCTGCATTAGAGCTTCAATGTTTGCTGCTTCCTGATCAAAATATAGACTGCCACTCTGCAGGAGCAAATTCCTATCCTCAATATGTTCCAGTGTTTTTACACAGCAGTGCACATGACAACTGCTGTGAATGATGGGAAATATTCTCTCCATCCTTGCGCATCTGATAAGGCCTCTTTGCATAATTTGCAGGATGATATGATGCAATCGAGTGCTTCAATTACACTGGGGCGGTGGCGAGCAATAAGTCTTACCGCTTCAATATGGGTACTCCATTGTGTATCACTCAGGTGGTGGAGGGAACATCCCGTTTTCCCCTTAAACACAGACCACTGGTCTGGACTGACGCTTAACAGTATGTAAAAGCGATTTACACATCCAAAATAAGTTGACATTTCCTTACATGACTGGACAGCATCTACACCTATCAGATTCAGTGTATGCGATGCGCCGAAGGAAAACTTGGTCAAAGGATTTACTTGGATAATTTGAGCTTGCACACTTGTAAATTTTCCTGACATGTTACGTCCATTATCATACCCCTGTCCATGGCAGACAGTGATGTAAATGTCATGCCCTTGGAGAGATTTCTTTATCATGCTGGCAATTTCCTTTCCTGTCTTTTTTTTGCAAAGTCTGCAAACCCAAAAACCCCCCCCCGTTTGTTTATTGTCCATCTTTTGCCATGTGTGTCATCTTTAGACACATACCTCAGAAGCACGACAATCTGCTCAGCATGTGATATATCTGGGTGGCATCACATATTATAGAGAAATAGATTGACTGGAGTCTTTCCCTGAGAATAGTGTTGATTTTTTTAAGTGCTAATTGAGTTGATTGCAAAATATGATTCTAGATGCTCTCGCGTGACAGAATCATATTTTGCAATCAACTCAAGTAGCCCTAAAATTTTTTCCATTATGAACATCACCAAGCTCACTGGTGTCCCCTCTGAAAGCTAGATTTCTAGATGCCAAAAAGAGTGTTACATCTAACAATCTTACCAACAAAGCCCTGTTTTTTCCACTTGCATTTGGAATTTTTTTTGGAACTGGCCATCAACACCTGTGCCCTGAATCAGGGAATGCTGTAAATTCCACCACTTCCAATAGCAGTGTTTATGTGGGCTGCTTTTTTCATGCTCTGGTAATTTACTGTAGAGTTTCTGCCACAGTTGTGGGCAGCCTAAACCCCTCTCAGCTATTAAGAGTGCTTGTAGACTTCTTCTCTAAGAGCAGGGGTTTCAAACTCAAATTACCTGGGTGCCACTTGACAGATGGTCTTATGGAGGAGGGCCGGTGCAAAGAAAAACTGTTCTACTATATAACCTTCACATCGTTCCCCCCCCCCCCCACACACACACATTTTTGCAGAGTTTTTACATGAATAGGTAACTATGTACATAGTGTAGCCTGGCCTAGGCCTGCATATTTAGCCTACTTCTTGCCAGAAACCTGGCACATCTGCTGACACAGGTGAGACACATTTGCCTTCAGGACTGGGAAGTGGATGCCCTGAGGACAGCCTGGAGATGTTCATTGGTCAGTCTGGACCTATGCTTTGATTTATTAAAGTTCATAGTTGAGAACAGTTTATTGTGTCTTTGTCAATTTAGAGAAAGAATATGGCAGGGTGTCGAGAGAGGAGGTGTGGTATTGTATGAGGAAGTCGGGAGTTGCAGAGAAGTATTTAGGGGCGGTGCAAGATATGTATGAGGGCAGTGTGACATTGGTGAGGTGTGCGGTTGGAATGACAGATGGGTTCAAGGTGGAGGTGGGATTACATCAAGGATCGGCTCTGAGCCCTTTCTTGTTTGCAATGGTGATGGACAGGTTGACTGACGAGATCAGGCAGGAGTCGCCGTGGACTATGATGTTTGCGGATGACATTGTGATCTGTAGCGAGAGTAGGGTGCAGGTTGAGGAGAGCCTGGAGAGGTGGAGGTATGCACTGGAGAGAAGAGGAATGAAAGGCAGTAGGAGCAAGACAGAATATATATGTGTGAATGAGAGGGAGGACAGTGGAATGGTGAGGATGCAAGGAGTAGAGGTGACGGAAGGCGTATGAGTTTAAATATTGGAGTCAACTGTCCAGAGTAACGGGGAGTGTAGTAGAGAGGTGAAGAAGAGAGTGCAGGCAGGGGGTGGAGTGGGTGGAGAAGAGTTTCAGGAGTGCGTTGCAACAGAAGGGTACCAGCAAGAGTTAAAGGGAAGGTTGTCAAGATGGTAGTGAGACAAGCGATGTTGTATGGTTTGGAAATGGTTGCACTGACCAAAAAACAGGAGGCAGAACGGGAGGTGACAGAGTTGAAAATGCTAAGATTTTCATTGGGAGTCAAGTCAAGTCAATTTTATTTGTATAGCCCAATATCACAAATGGGAATGATGAAGAAGGACAGGATTAGCAACGAGTATATTAGAGGGACCGCTCAGGTTTGGACATGTATGGAGGAGAGATACTGGGTATATTGGGGGAAGGATGCTGAATGTGGAGCTGCCAGGAAAGAGGAAAAGACGAAGGCCAAAGAGGAGGTTTATGGATGTGGTAAGAGAGGATATGGAGGTGGCTGGTGTGACAGAGGAAGATGCAGAGGACAGGAAGAGATGGAAATGGATGATGTGCTGTGGCGACCCCTAACGGGAGCAGCAGAAAGTAGTAGTAGTAGTAGTAGTAGTAGTAGTAGTTGTGAACATCCAAAGGAGTTGAATCAAGTGCAACTGGACTCGGTATATATCCATGAAGATGTTTCGCCTCTCATCCAAGAGGCTTCCTCAGTTCGTGCCTTTCTGACTAGACCAAGCTGGTCTGACTGGCTGGTGATGAGACTCAGTATTTATCCTCTAGGAGTCGTTGTCCGAGCTACTGATATGCGTGGCTCTTTGTGATCAGATGTTTACCAATGCCCGTCGCTAACAGAGCCATAGATATGCGTGGCTCTTTTGTCTACCGATGTTATAGCCGCGCCCGTCGTTATCGGAGCTATTGATATGCGTGGCTCTCCTGTGCTCCGATGTCCAGCCGCGCCCGTCGCCATCGGAGCTATTGATTTGCATTTGTTTAGCCGCGACGGTCGTTGGGGGTGTTGATTTCGACTTCATTGTTCAGTGGTCATGAGAGTCGTTGGAGCCGTTAGTGACCGACTGTTGTTCTTGGAGGCTAGGCTTCTTGAGTCTCCTGGGTAGAGATGAAAGGACGGCATTGTAAGTGGGAGATAGGTGGTGTCGCAGACCTCCTCCTCTGTTGAGGGATGGTTTTTCCAGTTTTGCATAGATGGCTTCCTTCACCCCTCTTTCAAACCATCTATCTTCTCTGTCCAAAATGTATACATTGCTGTCCTCGAAGGAGTGTGTCTTCTCCTTTAGGTGTAGATAGACTGCTGAGTCTTGCCCTGAGGAGTTTCACAGATAGTTGAGAACAGTTTCTCACACATATATACGTGCTGCTGAAAAGCTCTGAGAAACTGTCCAAGCATGTCCTGCTTTCCTTGTGCCTTTCTGAACGTTGCCTTGAGCTCAAGGTTGCACTGCAAATCTATGAGCTCCATTTGAAATGTTCTTGGAGCACTGTCCACGTCAAAGGAGAAGTGTCTGCAAATAACTGGAAGGTGGGGCTGTGAGTCTTAAAATCAGATAAACAATGCTCAAACTCCTGCTGCAGATTGTCAATGGCAGTCACATACTCATCAGCATTGATTCTGACACCATCATCAATAATTGACTGGCATATTGGGAAGTGGACAAATCTTTTCTCTGTAAGCTGTGTTTTCCATAATCTGAGTTTCACAGAGGAGGCTTTCACACCATCAAATGCTACAGTGGCCAGTTGGTCTGGCTCCTGCAGTTTTAAATTGAGTGTTGAATGCCTGTGTGATATCAACTAAGAAAGCTAAATCCATGAGCCATTTGGGATCATCAAGCTCAGGAACATATAGCCTGTCTGTAAATGTCACCTGACAACTCACTGATCCGTTCTGCCATTGTATTTGGGCTGAGACTGACGTTTCTGAATAAAGATGCCTTCCCCGGGCAAACGATATCCGCTACCTGCAGCATGCAGTCTCTCAGAAACTGTCCCTCCGTAAATGGCTTGCCAGCCTTTGCTATTGCCTCGCATACCACATAGCTGACTTCGACAGCTGCATCATAGTCTTTTTTGGCTTTGCGTAAAAAGTTCTGCTGACGGGACAGACTTTTTAGAAAGTGCGCTGCCTTTCTCTCCCTCTCCTCATCTTTGTTCCGATCATACTCCTCTGCATGTTTAGTTAGTGTAATGTCGCTTCAGATTGAAATCCTTCAGGATGGCAAATTTTCCTTGCAAATTAGACAGATTGCGGATGCATTAAAATCAGTGAAGAAGTTGTCACATGTTCGGTGCTCCTGGTCAGCTTTTCGTTTGGCTTTTGAAAGTAACATTTTTACAAAACATCTGCAAGCAGTGACAACAATTTACGTGAGCAAGCTCACGTGAACCTATTAGGCAAACCCAAGTGGGCTAGCCTACTGGGTTTATGTACTTGCGTTGCCTGGCTACAGTGTGTGTGTGTGTGTGTGTGTGTGTGTGTGTGTGTGGGGGTGTGTGGGGGTGTGAGGGAGAGTGGAGAGTGCTGCAAAACAGACATTAGACTACATCATTAGCAACTGGCCTCACAACTATTGAGACATCTTTGCTCACTCGAGCCTCATTTTAATGCACAGTTATGTTGTCATACAACATTTGAAGTGCTGTTAAAGAAATAAAATAAATCATCCCATATCCCAAGTGCACTTCTTTTTTTTTATTTCCATTCTTGTGTAGCACAACAGGTTTTTAAAAAGTGTTTTGTACATACACATTGTAATGATGAAGTTGATCTACAATCTCTGACCTCTCTACATCTCAGCGATTGGTGCCTCGACTAACTCTGGAGCACATAAAGTAGCTTTGTTGTTAACAGTGGCTGGCCCAAAGGCTATCAAGGTGTATAATACATTCACATTTGAAGCTGATGAAGATAAAAGTGATCTGGAAAAGTTGCTTGGACTTTTCGATCAATACTGCACACCTCGAAAAAAATGAAATCTATGAGAGATGTGTGCTTCGCTCCCGCATACAAAAATAGGGAGAATTCTTTGATGCTTTTTTCACTGAAAAAATAAAAGTGCGAACGTGAAACTTTGAACAACCGATTTTGAGACTATTATTTACATATTATATAACATTACATGGTAATGGCAATATGTTAGGTGAGACCCCTGACCTGATATATTGCATTTAAGAAAGTCTATTGTGGGTAAATAGTTTCAAATTCTTACAATGGCATGGATGGAGCAAATGCATGTTGTGCCAGAAGAGACAAATAATCTGGTGAGAAAAATTAACTGAGTGAATTAGTAGTGTCAGACTCTGATCGTGTGCCTTCTTTCATTTTGTGCTCAAAATACACAGCAAAAGTTGAAACTCATTCTTAAAACTCATTATGTCGGAAAATGTAAATGTCTGAACACTAGAATTTGTAATTCTCAACCCGAACCTCATCACATCGGTTCAGGGTCAGATTATTTAATTATTCCAGCGGGTTTGAGAGGGTTGAGCTCTGCACTGCAGTGGATAAATGAACTTGAACCTGAAGTTGAACTGAAATGTGCAATGTGCAACCAGGTGGGGGCGCTTCCACAGTTGTGGGTCTGATGTGTGTTAGAAATTACAGGTGAGTTAAAAAAAAAAAACTAAACCTAGAAAAACTAAACCCAGAGGAGGCTTTGGTGACCACCTAGTCAACTGGCCTTCCTTCCTCTGTGTAGTGTCGAATATATCACTGTACTAGGCAGTCCTTCAATGTGGCCTGGGACACGAGTGTTAAATATGATGTGGACATATATATCCCAGGCCACCTCCGAATGTGGCCTGAGTAATTGGATCTCAAGACACATTGAGGACACATTGGGCACATTAACACCTGTACTTAGAGTTGTCCACTTGTGATCAGAGCTCCCAAGACACATGTTAATACCAGGTCTAAACAGGGCCTAATTCATCAGAAAAGAGAATGCATGGAACACAATACAATGACTTGTTAGATTTGCTAAACAACAGCAAGTCTCTTTTCACTTTCTAATGTCCATTTGCTGCTTTAGAGTGTGACAAATAGTCTGGGAAAGGATTGCCTTTTGAATCTTTAGCTGACATACCTTTTAACAAAGGAGTGTTGTCAACACCTGCCAGTGCTCTACCAATGTTTTCTCTTTCTACAGGCGTATGTTTTCGGGACTTTTTCCTCGATCATTGTAGCTCCTGGGGTAGGTGACATTTTCCGGGCTTCCACTTCATGAGCATGAGTTTTTGGTTGTGGCTCCATAGAAGTAGACTCTATCACATCATTAGCAAGGCTCTCCACAGAAGTCGTTGTGGGTTCAAATCCTAGTGTAGGTGTTAAATGCAGAACATCTTCACTATTGCCGACATCCTTCTCTTTCTCACAGGTTGTTGTGGCTCCTTCACTGATGCTAGCTACCTCTTGGCTAGTAATGTTAGCTGTAACGTTGGCCTCCTTGCTATCGTTTGCCTCTTCAGCCGGGCTGGGAGCAGCTTTTTGAGCTGACGGAAAAAAGTTGGTCATTACATTATTATTTGGATTTAGTGCCCTTGCCAGCTCCCTTTTTTTTCTTCTCCTTTCTTTACTGGCATTCTGATTTATGTGCAGGTCCTGTAAGGACTCCTCAATTCACTCCACAATTAGCCAGTATAGAACAGTACATTTCTCTGGTTATTTGGCTGACCCCCCCCCCCCACCACCACCACCATGCAGTGTACTTTTGACCTGTTGTTGTTGCATACAGAAAAAAACAACAAAAAAACAAAACCTCATAACATTTTCAGGAGACAGGGTTTTCATTATGAAACAGGCTACACTTCACCAAAGCAACTACAAATCTACTACTACTACTTTCGGCTGCTCCCGTTAGGGGTCACCACAGCGGATCATCCGTTTCCATTTCTTCTTGTCTTCTGCGTCTTCCTCTGTCACACCAGCCACCTGCATGTCATCCCTCACCACATCCATAAACCTCCTCTTTGGCCTTCCTCTTCTCCTCTTCCCTGGCAGCTCCATATTCAGCATCCTTCTCCCAATATACTCAGCATCTCTCCTCCACACATGTCCAAGCCATCTCAATCTTGCCTCTCTTGCTTTGTCTCCAAACTGTCCAACCTGAGCGGTCCCTCTAATATAATCGTTCCTAATCCTGTCCTTCTTCGTTACTCCCAGTGAAAATCTTAGCATCTTCAACTCTGCCACCTCCAGCTCCTCCTCCTGTCTTTTCGTCAGTGCCACTGTCTCCAAACCATATAACATAGCTGGTCTCACAACCATCTTGTAAACTTTCGCTTTAACTCTTGCTGGTACCCTTCTGTCGCAAATCACTCCTGACACACTTCTCCACCCACTCCAACCTGCCTGCACTCTCTTTTTCACCTCTCTACTGCTCTCCCCGTTACTTTGGACAGTTGACCCCAAGTATTTAAACTCAAATGCCTTTGTCAACTCCACTCCTTGCATCCTGACCATTCCACTGTCCTCTCTCTCATTCACGCATAGGTATTCTGTCTTGCTCCTACTGACTTTCATTCCTCTTCTCTCCAGTGCATACCTCCACCTCTCCAGGCTCTCCTCAACCTGCACCCTATTCTCACTACAGATCACAATGTCATCCGCGAACATCATCGTCCATGGAGACTCCTGCCTGATCTTGTCCGTCAACCTGTCCATCACCATTGCAAACAAGAAAGGGCTCAGAGCTGATCCTTGATGTAATCCCACCTCCACCTTGAACCCATCTGTCATTCCAACCGCACACCTCACCATTGTCACACTGCCCTCATACGTATCCTGCACCACTCCTACATACTTCTCTGCAACTCCTGACTTCCTCATACAATACCACACCTCCTCTCTCGGCACTCTGTCATAAGCTTTCTCTAAATCTACAAAGACACAATGCAACTCTTTCTGGCCTTCTCTATACTTCTCAATCGACATTCTCAAAGCAAACATCGCATCTGTGGTGCTCTTTCGTGGCATGAACCCATACTACTGCTCGCTGATCATCACCTCTCCTCTTAACCTAGCTTCTATTACTCTTTCCCAAATCTTCATGCTGTGGCTGATCAACTTTATACCTCTGTAGTTGTTACAGTTCTGCACATCGCCCTTGTTCTTGAAAATCGGTACCAGTATGCTTCTTCTCCACTCCTCAGGCATCCTCTCACTTCCCAGGATTGTGTTAAACAATCTAGTTAAAAACTGCACTGCCATCTCTCCTAAACATCTCCATGCCTCCACAGGTATGTCATCAGGACCAACTGCCTTTCCACTCTTCATCCTCTTCATAGCTGCCCTCACTTCCTCCTTGCTAATCCGCTGAACTTCCTGATTCACTATCCCTACATCATCCAACCTTCTCTCTCTCTAATTTTCTTCATTCATCAGCCCCTCAAAGTATTCCTTCCACCTTCTTAGCACACTCTCCTCGCTTGTCAGCACATTTCCATCTCTATCCTTGATTGCCCTAACTTGCTGCATATCCTTTGCAGCTTGGTCCCTCTGTCTAGCCAATCGGTACAAGTCCTTTTCTCCTTCCTTAGTGTCTAATCTGTCATACAACTCACCATACACCTTTTCCTTTGCCTTTGCCACCTCTCTCTTTGCTTTACGCTGCATCTCCTTGTACTCCTGTCTACTTTCTTCATCTCTCTTACTATCCCACTTCTTCTTTGCCAACCTTTTCCTCTGTATAATTTGCTGTACTTCCTCATTCCACCACCAAGTCTCCTTGTCTTCCTTCCTCTGTCCTGATGACACACCAAGTACCTTCCTAGCTGTCTCCCTCACTATTTCTGCAGTGGTTGCCCAGCCATCTGGCAACTCTTCACTACCACCCAGTGCCTGTCTTAACTCCTGCCTGAACTCCACACAACAGTCTTCCTTCTTCAACTTCCACCATTTGATCTTCGGCTGTGTCTTCACTCGCTTCCTCTTCTTGGTCTCCAAAGTCATCCTACAGACCACCATCCGATGCTGCCTAGCTACGTTCTCCCCTGTCACTACCTTGCAGTCTCCAATCCCTTTTAGATGGCGCCTTCTACATAAGATATAGTCCACCTGTGTGCACTTTCCTCCACTCTTGTATGTCACCCTGTGTTCCTCCCTCTTCTTGAAATATGTATTCACCACAGCCATTTCCATCCTTTTCGCAAAATCCACCACCATCTGCCCTTCCACATTTCTCTTCTTGACTCCATACCTTCCCATCACCTCCTCATCACCTCTGTTCCCTTCACCGACATGTCCATTGAAGTCCGCTCCAATCACCACTCTCTACTCCTTGGGTACCCTCTCCACCATGTCGTCCAACTCACTCCAGAATTCTTCTTTTTCATCCATCTCACACCCAACTTGCGGGGCATATGCGCTGATAACATTCAGCAATCAACCTTCAATTTCCAGCTTCATACTCATCACTCTGTCTGATACTCTCTTCACCTCCAGCACGCTCTTGACATACTCTTCCTTCAGAATTACCCCTACCCCATTACTCCTCCCATTCACACCATGGTAGAAGGGTTTGAAGCCACCTCCGCTACTCCTGGCCTTACTCCCCTTCCACCTGGTCTCTTGCACACACAGTATACCTACCTTTCTTCTTTCCATCATGTCAGCCAGCTCTCTCCCTTTACCAGTCATAGTGCCAACATTCCAACTCTCACCTCCACATGCCTACCCTTCCTCCTCTCTAGCTGCCTCTGGACATGCTTTCCCCCTCTCCTTCTCCTTCGCCCAACAGTAGCATAGTTTCCACCGACACCCTGCTGGTTAACAGTACCGGTGGCGGTCGTTGGTAACCCGGGCCTCGACCGATCCGGTCTGTAAGTCTTATTTATGATCCGCATATTTGATTTGGCAAAGATTTTACGCCGGATGCCCTTCCTGACGCAACCCTCCCCATTTGTCCGGGCTTGGGACCGGCACTAAGGATGCACTGGCTTGTGCATCCTCAGTGGCTGGGTTACCAAAGCAACTACAAATACAAATTTTTATTTTGTTGTTTTAATAAGTAATGGTGAGTATTTTGGTTCAAAATAAAAATGGGTTATCATTGCTTAGATTTACGATGAATATTAGTATTTACTGCTAGCAGCCATGGGCCCCCCCTAGCGGCTGGGCCCCAGAGAGCTTTTCCCCTTTTCCCCCTTATGGGTGGGGCTTGGGTCACGCACGCTGACAAGTCTGGTTGCACGCACTGACCAGTTCTACATTGCTCGCTAACCAGTTAGATAGCTCAGTGCAGCCCAATTTGACATCGTGCGCAACCCAGCCGGATAACTCAGCGTGACCCAATTCGACATCTGGCGCTTTCCATGTGGATAGCTCAGCACGACCCAATTCGACATTGTGTGCAACCGAGGGAGATAGTGCAGATTAGACAGAACTTCACTGATCAACATATTATAAAGAAATATAAGCACATTATTATTGTCATTGTGAACAGACTGAATGTTGCATTTAGCTCAAAACACTACTGTGCCCGGGTACAACCTCACAGAGCTGCTTGTGTAACTGTAGCATCACAAACATAACACATTCTCCTTCATTGTATTGGGGTAGAGGCAGAAAGCTGATAGTCTTGAATATGTTACTTAAGCATAAGCATGTAAATATAATTAGGAAAATGTACTTAAAGTATTAAAAGTAAAGGTACTGCAGAAAAAATGTCTTCTGTGACTATTATATATTATATCATTAAATTATTATTACTTATGAATTAATGTGTAAGTAACATTTTACTCTTATAGCTGACTGATGTAGAGCTAATTTTAAGTATTTTGTATTATGGATTAATCAGCTAATTATTTTTTCTATTAATCAATTATTTAGTTTGTTAAAATTCAGAAAATAGTGAGAAATGCGTCACAATTAGACAGAGCCCAAAGTGACCCCTTCACAAAGCTTGTTTTGTCCGTCCAACAGCCCAAACTTCAAAATTATTACAAATAGATTAAAAAACATTTAAATAATTAAAAGGAAAAGCAGCAAGTCCTCTTAGTGGACTGGATCTCTAACTGGACAGCGCTGTTCTGCCCAATTGGATAGGTGGTGTCTTGTTTGGTTGGGTTTTGAATTGTTTGGCCTTCAATAGTTGAGCTCATAGTTAGAGACACCTAGTCTCTCTCAACATCAACACAGTATATCTGATATCACTGTGTTGATGTTGCTCCTACGACATAATGAATGTTGCTCCAGGACCATTGTTGCAACTGCTCAATCATGATTTTGTGCTGTCATGCCTTTGCGACTCGGGCAAAAAGACGGTTGTGGGATTAGGTTATGGGTTAGTGTGTGTTAACTGTTGGTTAAGTTAAGGTTAGCTATCTTTTAAGGTCAGTGTAAGGTAAATGTTAGGTTAAGGTTTAGGTTAGGTTGATGTTTAGGTTAAGTAAGGTTAGCTTTGTTATTTTTCTGGTCTTTTCCCCCATGTTGCAAAGGCACGACATCACAACAACGTGATTGGTCCATTGAAATGATGGTCCTGGATCAACATTAATTATGATGTCGTGGGAACAACACCAACACGACAATATCAGATCAGCAGTCTCAGACAGTCAGTAAGGGGCCTTTTTTTTTTTTTTTTGCTCCCGCCCATGCTACAGTGTAGGCGCTTTTGCTCTTGCTCTCCGTTTTGCTCTTTGACTTTCCAAGTTTTCATACTTTTTTGTTACTTTTTGCTACTTCTCCACGAGCAATACTTAAAAATGAGATTATATGTAAAAGTGACCACAGCTTTCATGGAGTTTTCAGATTTAATCTCTTTGAAGAGAAGAAACTGTCCACAGCAACAAGGCAGAAGCACAGCGAGTCCCGCTGCCCTTGGGAACCAGACTGGCTTTTCTTTGTGGAAATTATTTTCGCTTCTGCAGCTGGAGGTTTTGTTTTGCTTTAGGAAAAATGCCTCCCCTCTCTTCTCCCTCCACTGAATGTACCAGCTGTGCCACCCTCAGCCAGAAAATCACAGAGCTTGAAAAAATAATCTCTATGCTCTACCAAATACAAGCACATGAAAAACCTATTGACACTCTGATTGCGGCTTCCAAAGTTGATGTCTCGGAATCAACTGATGATATTAACCAGGGACATGAAGTGAGTTGCGAAGCAGCTTTCAGACATGTGCCCCACACTGATGACTATGCGGACACTATTACCTGGTCCGACCCAAACCCGCTTGAGACCGACATCACATCGCATCTGGATATGTGCTATTGGCTAAACCAGGGAGCATGACCTAAGACTAGTGTTGCCAAGACCTGTTCCACCCCCGCAGCGTCAAACCCTGAACTCTGGACAGATGTTGTCTGGAGTAAAAGAAGAGTTAGACACAACAAGAACATTTCCACTAATGTCTCACCAGAGGTTCGACTGGAGAACAGTTATTTTGGATGAGCTGCCTGTCAGTGAGCACAATGGTAATGCCACAGCCAGCATTAACACAGCTAGCTCAGAAGCTAACGCCGAGACCCGGGATATGGATAAGTGTCTGGGTAGACACCAGTGGTATACAACAGATCCATAGCCGCTAAAGCTAATGTCACATCATCAAAAAAGACAGCATCACAACGATCATGCACCGGATACTTGAAAAAGAAATTAACCTTGCTAGACAAAGGCATCAAACCAACGACTCTGCTGGTAGGTGACCATATAATAAGAAATGTCAAAAGCAAAGTTTTGAAAAGCTAAGGATGCAGATAAACGGGATTGATGAGATATTACTATGTGGCACCAAAATTGCCCACTTATCCAAACAAACCAAGGGCAATTTCCCTGCGGTCAGCATTACAGGGCATGCTGACTACTAGGACCAACTGGGTCATTACCCCCCCAGCTCATGTCTCCCTCTGCTTACTGAGTATGGACCCACTGCTGCTGATACAGTCCAACCCAGAAAGTGAGGAGCAACTCCAAGGTCTACAATTCCGGTTTTGACCAGCTTCAGGAAGAACAAATTGTACTCTAAATTTAGCATTACTAAACATCAGGTCTTTGCAGGAAAAACATTTTAATAATGATTTTATCATCAAGCTCAATCTTAATTTTATGTTTTTAACTGAAACGTGGTTAAACCAAGACAAAAGCACAGCTGCTCTTATTGAGTCAAACCCTACCAACTTCAGTTTTGTGAGTGAAACCAGACAGCATAAGACATGAGCTTGAGTTGCCATTTTGTGTAATGATTTGCTCCAATGCAAGAAGATATTTTATGGAAATTTTGCTTCTTTTTAATATGTGGCTCTTGAGTTGAATTCCTCTTCTCAAGTTATATTTCTAAATATCTATGGGCCACCTAAATACAATGCTAACTTTTTTGATGACTTAGCTGCTGGTTATAATCAGTATTGAATTTGACAGTGTAGTTATTACTGGTGATTTAAACATCCATGCTGACAACCCCCAACACAGGAACTAAAAGAACTGTGTTTGTGTGCTTGATAACTATAGACTGACTCAGCATGTGACAGAGCCCACACACAACAAGGGGCACACTCTGGACTTACTTATCTCCAAGGGTCTGAACATTTCTAAGGTTGTGGTGACTGATGTCATTCTCTCCGATAATTCCTGTGTTTTCTTTGAGAGTACTATCTCTGTGCACACAAATGCTCAAACAGTGGTGATCACAAAATGGTATATCACAGAAAGCACCAGTGAAATATTTATTCAGGCATTCTCTTCCACACCCGCCCTCTCTTGGATCTCAGCCAATGAGCTTGTAGATAATTTTCATTCTAAAATTACAGATGTTATCGATGCAATTACACCCACTAAGGTGAAGATGGTCTCTGGTAAGAAAAGATCTCCATGGAGATGTGCCATGCTGCTCAGAATAGAAAGAGAGTTTCGTAAAGCTGAATGCAGGTGGCGAAAAACAAATCTTACTGGTCATTATAACATCTATAAACAGAGACTGCACATTTATAATTTGGAGCTAAGAAATGCAAGGAGGTCCCACTTCTCTGACATCATTGCCAAAAACAATAATGATGTACATGCCTTGTAAGCTACTGTCGACAGGCTAACAAATCCTCCCGTGGCAGTAGTCTCTGAATTTCTATCTACTAGGGCCCTGCAAGGACTTTGTCTCCTTCAATGACAAAATTCAGAAAAAGAGACAGGAAGTCAGTGCCTCTGTACTAGGTACAGGGCATGTGTTGTCCTTGTGTCCACCTAAAATCAATTCAGATAGCATGACACAATTTGATCCCAACAACCACAAAAACTTGGAGGATATTATACAACATCTGAAATCATCCTACTGCCTTGATATTCTGCCTAAGGCTTTTTAAAAAAAAATATTTCTAATTGCATAGCCTCAGATCTTCTACAAATTCTCAACACATCTCTTCTCTCAGGTCTCTTCCCACGGGTCTTGAAAACTGCAGTCATCAAGCCACTCTTAAAAAAGAATAATCTAGACACTTCACCAATGAATGATTATAGGCCCATATCAAACCTCATGTTCTTAAGTAAAGTAATTGAAAAAGCTGTTTTCCAGCAGCTGAACAACTTTTTTGGCTCTAAACAACAGTTTTGATGTCTTCCAGTCAGGATTTCAACCACACCACACCACAGCACTGACACTGCTCTTGTTAAGGTCTTTAATGACATCCGCTTAAACACAGACAGTGGCAGAATCTCACTCCTGGTATTATTGGATCCCAGTGCTGCATTTGACATAGTCAACTACAACATATTACCAGACTGATTGGAAAACTGGGTGGGATTTTCTGGTACAGCACTAAACTGATTTGAATCCTACTTAAATGACCAGGACTACTTTGCGTCTATAGGTAATTACAAACCTGAGCATACATAAATTACCTGTGGAGTTCCCCAAGGCTCCATTCTGGGGCCGCTTCTGTTAAACATCTATATGCTCCCACTAGTTCAGATTATTAAAAATAACAAAGTATGTTAACATAATTATGCAGACAATACACATATTTACATAACCATATCACCAGGGGACTATAATCCCATACAAGCACTGAGTAAGTGTATTGAACAAATCAACGATTGAATGTCTCAGAATTTTCTTCAGTCAAACAAAGATAAAACTGAAGTAATTGTCTTTGGAGCCAAGGAAGAACAATTAAAAGTCAGCACTCAGCTATAATCAGTAATCTTAAAAACCAAGAACCAAGCCAGAAATCTTGGTGTAGTCATGGACTCAGATCTGTGTTTATATAGCCACATTAAGACAATTTTAAAGTAAGCCTACTATCACCTGAAGAAGAATTAAATAATTTCTGTCTAAGCAGGATTTGAAACTTGTCCATGCATTTATCTTCAGTTGACTCGACTACTGTAATGGTGTCTTTACAGGTCTCTCTAAAAAATAATCGATCAAACAGCTGCAGCTGATTTGGAACGCTGCTGCTCGAGTCCTTACTAAGGCCAAAAAAGTGGATCACATCACTCCAGTT
Source organism: Lampris incognitus (assembly GCF_029633865.1). NCBI lineage: Eukaryota > Metazoa > Chordata > Actinopteri > Lampriformes > Lampridae > Lampris > Lampris incognitus. Next base: position 109,288,114 of record NC_079212.1, read on the forward strand.
CTGAGGTCGTTACACTGGCTTCCTCTCCGTCAAAGAATGGATTTTAAAACTGATCTTGGTTTATAAAAGACTGAATGGTTTAGGGACAAAATATATTTCTGATCTTCTGCTACACTACAAATCATCCAGACCTCACATATCATTTGGGAAAGGTCTGCTTTATATCCCTGAAGTCAAAACTAAACATGGAGAGGCAACGTTCAGTTTTTATACACCACATATCTGGAACAAACTCCCAGAAAACTGCAGGTCTGCTGTAATGCTCAGTTCTTTTAAATCAAGGCTGAAGACCTTCCAGTTTGCCGCTGCCTATGATTAAATAAAACTTGATACTTTGATTTCCATCTTACACTACACTGTTACTTTTACTCTGTCTTTTTATTTGCTTTTAAATGTCTTTTTATTGCCTCATGTTGCTTTTCTTAATGCCTTTTATGTTTTATGTAAAGCACTTTTAATTACCTTGATGCTGAAATATACACTACCGTTCAAAAGTTTGGGATCACATTGAAATGTCCATATTTTTGAAGGAAAAGCACTGTACTGTTCAATGAAGATAACTTTAAACTAGTCTTAACTTTAAAGAAATACACTCTATACATTGCTAATGTGGTAAATGACTATTCTAGCTGCAAATGTCTGGTTTTTGGTGCAATATCTACATAGGTGTATAGAGGCCCATTTCAAGCAACTATCACTCCAGTGTTCTAATGGTACAATGTGTTTGCTCATTGGCTCAGAAGGCTAATTGATGATTAGAAAACCCTTGTGCAATCATGTTCACACATCTGAAAACAGTTTAGCTCATTACAGAAGCTACAAAACTGACCTTCCTTTGAGCAGATTGAGTTTCTGGAGCATCACATTTGTGGGGTCAATTAAACGCTCAAAATGACCAGAAAAAGAGAACTTTCATGTGAAACTCGATTCTTGTTCTTAGAAATGAAGGCTATTCCATGCGAGAAATTGCTAAGAAATTGAAGATTTCCTACACCGGTGTGTACTACTCCCTTCAGAGGACAGCACAAACAGGCTCTAACCAGAGTAGAAAAAGAAGTGGGAGGCCGCGTTGCACAACTGAGCAAGAAGATAAGTACATTAGAGTCTCTAGTTTGAGAAACAGATGCCTCACAGGTCCCCAACTGGCATCTTCATTAAATAGTACCCGCAAAACACCAGTGTCAACATCTACAGTGAAGAGGCGGCTGCGGGATTCTGGGCTTCAGGGCAGAGTGGCAAAGAAAAAGCCATATCTGAGACTGACCAATAAAAGAAAAAGATTAAGATGGGCAAAAGAACACAGACATTGGACAGAGGAAGACTGGAAAAAAGTGTTGTGGACGGATGAATCCAAGTTTGAGGTGTTTGGATCACAAAGAAGAACGTTTGTGAGACGCAGAACAAATGAAAAGATGCTGGAAGAATGCCTGACGCCATCTGTTAAGCATGGTGGAGGTAATGTGATGGTCTAGGGTTGCTTTGGTGCTGGTAAGGTGGGAGATTTGTACAGGGTAAAAGGGATTCTGAATAAGGAAGGCTATCACTCCATTTTGCAACGCCATGCCATACCCAGTGGACAGCGCTTGATTGGAGCCAATTTCATCCTACAACAGGACAATGACCCTAAACACACCTCCAAATTGTGCAAGAACTATTTAGAGCAGAAGCAGGCAGCTGGTATTCTATCGGTAATGGAGTGGCCAGCGCAGTCACCAGATCTGAACCCCATTGAGCTGTTGTGGGAGCAGCTTGACCGTATGGTACGCAAGAAGTGCCCATCCAACCAATCCAACTTGTGGGAGCTGCTTCTGGAAGCGTGGGGTGCAATTTCTCCAGATTACCTCAACAAATTAACAGCTAGAATGCCAAAGGTCTGCAATGCTGTAATTGCTGCAAATGGAGGATTCTTTGACGAAAGCAAAGTTTGATGTAAAAAAAATCTTATTTCAAATACAAATAATTATTTCTAACCTTGTCAATGTCTTGACTCTATTTTCTATTCATTTCACAACATATGGTGGTGAATAAGTGTGACTTTTCATGGAAAACACAAAATTGTTTGGGTGATCCCAAACTTTTGAACGGTAGTGTATATACAAATAAATTTGCATTGCATTGCCTTGCCTTCTCAGTCAGGCATGTCCTATGCTTTGTTTTGATTATTTTTATCTGTGAAAAGGCCATCTCACAGAGATAAGTGGAACCAAAGTAGGCTTTCACTTTCAGTGCACTGGAGGAGATGAGTGGAAATTTTCCCTGCTCACAAGTCCCCAAAATTTGCTGTCTTTTGCCCTGGCTTGCATTTTAATGACACTTTGCAGTTTACCTATTTCTGTGTCCACTCCATTTGGTAAGGAAAATGCATCCTGCAGTTTGACAGATGCAATGTCAATGGGATGAAATTAATTTTTGAGGAATTTCACAATGTCTTCCATGACATGCATTTCCTGAAAACACCTATCAAATTCAGCTGCCACTTTATCCAATTGGGCACAGAGCTGTTCAGGTTTAGCTTCTTTCACATTCTGTGCCAGTATTTCCAGGTTTGGGAAGTTTGTCAGTCTCCTATTTTTCAACTGAGAGGTCCAAAGACACACTTTGGCTTTGAATGCATTGACAGTGCTAATCATGTGTGCCACCTCTTTGTCTTTACCCTGCAGTTCAGAGTTGAGCTCATTCAGTTTGACCATCAGGTCGATAAGAAACCCCAAATCAAGAAACTATGTGTCATGTGAAAGTTTTTTGTGCTGCTCATTCCATGCCTCCAAAAAGAGTGGATCTTAGGCAGCACATCAATAAATCCCTGCAGCGCTTTCCCGCGACTTAACCAACGAAGTTCAGCATGCAGGAGCAAGTCACCATAAGTCTCGTAAAATTTGAAAAGTCAGTGCTACAATCCTTTTGTTCATGTGGAGTTAACAATCTTCACAACTTCGTTACATAGGGAAATCCACAAATTCACTAGTAAGGACCTGTTAATGGATCACACAGTGATTACTGTGGAACATGGCAAACTCCTGGTCTTTGCAGCACAAAGCAATAAATCCAGTGTGTGCCTTGCATAGCTGGGGTGCTATCAGTTTTAACTGCCACTAACTTATGAATGGGAATGTTGTTGTGATACATGTAGCGGTTGAACTCATATAGATGTCTCCACCTCTCGACCTCTCCTTTAATGACAAAAGTTTGAGGAAATCTTCCTTCGTGGATGAGTCCTCAAAAGTCATCTGATCAAACATGTCATGTTGTGTACACAAATTCGTCAAATTGCACTGAGAAGCAATCGCACAGTGATAAATCCCTGAGCACTTGTTGAGACGGGTCCTCCGATAATGACTCTATTCTTCTGACCACAGTTGCTGGGCCAAGTTGCACACTCACGATCACATTTTTAATATCGTCTTTGTTTTAACAGTTTTTGAATAACGTGTATGTACTATGAGGAGAGTGTGACAATGGTGAGGTGTGCAGTTGGAATGACAGATTAGTTTAAGGTGGAGGTGGGATTACATCAAGGATCGGCTCTGAGCCCTTTCTTGTTTGCAATGGTGATGGACAGGCTGACTGACGAGATCAGGCAGCAGTCTCCATGGACTATGATGTTTGCAGATGACATTGTGATCTGTAGCGAGAGTAGGGTGCAGGTAGAGGAGAGCCTGGGGAGGTGGAGGTATGCACTGGAGAGAAGAGGAATGAAAGGCAGTAGGAGCAAGACGGAATACATATGTGCGAATGAGAGGGAGGACAGTGGAACGGTGAGGATGCCAGGAATAGAGGTGATGAAGGTGTATGAGTTTAAATACTTGGGGTCGACTGTTCAAAGTAACGGAGAGTGCAGAGGAGAGGTGAAGAAGAGAGTGCAGGCAGGGTGGAGTGGGTGGAGAAGAGTGTCAGGAGTGATTTGCAACAGAAGGGTACCAACAAGAGTTAAAGGGAAGGTTTACAAGAAGGTTGTGAGACCAGCTATGTTTTATGGTTTGGAGACAGTGGCACTGACGAAAAGACAGGAGACAGAATTGGAGGTGGCAAAGTTGAATATGCTAAGATTTTAATTGGGAGTGACAAAGAAGGACAGGATTAGGAATGACTATATTAGAGGGACAGCTCAGGTTGGATGGTTTGGAGACAAAGCAAGAGAGGCAAGATTGAGATGGCTTGGGCATGTATGGAGGAGAGATGCTTGGTATATTGGGAGAAAGATGCTGAATATGGAGCTGCCAGGGAAGAAGAAAAGGGGAAGGCCAAAGAGGAAGTTTATGGATGTGGTGAGGGAGGACATGCAGGTGGCTGGTGTGACAGAGGAAGATACAGAGGACAGGAAGAAATGGAAACGGATGTTCCGTTGTGGCGACCCCTAACGGGAGCAGCTGAAAGTAGTAGTAGTAGTAGATTTTTAAGGGGTGTTGAGATGAAATTTAGGTGTGCTTGAACACCCCTAAAATGAGTAAAATCACCATGTTTTGGACAGTGCATATTTTGGAGCATTTATTTCCAATCCACATCAGGATGCGCATTTATCCGCTGTTGGTCCTTCTCTGCCTGCCAGAAGTTTCAGCTCTCATAGTAGGATGACCACAGAGCTATCATTATTATTATTATTATTATTATTATTACTGATCAAGGCGGTATGGTGGCCCAGTGGTTAGTACTGTTGCCTCACAACAAGGGTTGGGTTCGAACCCCTGGCCGTCCCAGGTCCTTTCTGTGTGGAATTTGCATGTTCTCCCCGTGTCTGCATGGCTTTCCTCCAGGTGCTCTGGTTTCCTCCCACCATCAAAAAGACATGTACTATATTAGGGTTAATAATCCTGTCTGTGCCCCTGACTAAGGCAATGGAAAGAAGAACTGGAATTGGTCCCTGGGTGCTGCAGCAGCCCACTACTCCTATACAATAGGATTGGTTAAATGCAGAGAACACATTCATTGTAACTGCACAACTGTGCAATGACAAAATATAGTGGCTTTCTTTCTCTTTATTATTATTATTATTATTATTATTATTATTGGTGTGAGGCCGCTGCAAACACGAATTCGCATCACCATCTTCCCACACCGCCCTGTGATGGCCTGGCAGCCTGTCCAGGGTGTCTCCCTGCCTGCTGCCCAGAGACTGCTGGGATAGGTTCCAGCATCCCCGCGACCTTGAGTAGGATAAGCGGTTCGGATAATGAATGGAATGGATTTTCTATGCAGAGGCACTTCCCTACAAAATCACCTCAATCATTCTACAATGATTAATTCTATCCAAATAGAGCTATTCAAGTTATCTGGCGAAAATCCCTGTATTTTTCCATATTGCAATATATAGCACAGAAAAATTAAATCGTAATATGAGTTTTTCCAATATTGTGCGGCCCTACTTTGTGATCTTCTTTGAGCTTCCCAAAGATTGACAGGTCGATCCTGATCAATGGGTTGGCGACCCCCAGCCTTGATTAGAGTATTAGAAACCCTGCTAGGCTGTATGTTATTTAACCAGTCACCAAATGACATCACAATATGTCACTTTGCAGCTGGAAAAAAATATGTTTCACTGCCCCTCAAACGATTGGGAACAACTGCACATGTTTTTCATATGGTATCCCTGTTGCAGATAGACATATCAGGTTGAAAATAGATGAAGTTTCCCATTTTCAAAATATTACATATCCATTTTAAGAGGAAGATTGAAAAAGCAGCTGAATCCCCAAGCTCTCTACACAGTATAGATGTAAAATGTTATTTCCACAACCACAGACCCAACTGCATTATTGCACATTAAAAAAGCAAACCCTACATATTTCACATGAATCACTATCCTAGTGCAGCAGGGGCCTTTGGACTGGGCTCACATATTAAGTAACACATTTTATTTTTATTTTACTCATTTACAATTATTTACTTTTTCCAGTTTTCTTTCTCTCAGTTCAGATTTATCCAACCTTTGCTATCACACCACACAATAAATGCATTGCACAATTTGTCAGTTGTTGCTGATTCTGTCAGTGTGGCCTTGATCTGGCTCTTTTGCAGTGGAATCATAGCACAGTTTTCTGACCTACACCCATGCTCATGCATAAGACACAACATACAAAAAATCTCCTGTTGAAAACACTCATCTAACAAGGCCCAGTTTTTGTAACTTATTCACCCACTCAAACTCCTACACAGGATCTATAGAGGATCCTATCTATATATGCATATGTATGTATGTATGTATGTATGTATGTATGTATGTATGTATGTATGTATGTATGTATGTATGTATGTATGTATGTATGTATGTGTATGTCTGTCTGTCAGTCTCCTGTTAAAATAGGAGTAAGAGAGTTTCAACTAAACGTGCCTCAGTCGATGGATGTCTCTTCCACCTTCTGTTCAGGTTACCTCTGTACTGAGTTTCCTATCTAACTCTTTCTTTTGTTTGGTTTCTCCAGAAGAAGCAGGCATCCAGTGTTGACCGAATCACTCTGTATGGCCTGATGGTGAAGCCCATTCAGAGATTCCCTCAGTTCATTCTGCTCTTGCAGGTACGAGGCATTGCCTGTGCAGCACTAGTCCTTTAATTGCTTTTTGAAATGAGTGAGTCCTAGCGAGTCCTGCAAACTGCAACAAACTTGAAATGAGAAACACACTATAGGCCAAAGATTCAGCAGCACATAGAGTTGCAAAGCTTTTATGCCATGAGGATCAATAATAAATATCAACCTTTCCAAAGTTCCAAACTACAAGAAGTCAACGCTCGTGCGCTGTTCCAGCAGGGTTATCTATCTCGCATAGTAGCTTGCCACATCAGTTTTTTATATTGCTGGCTTTACATCTTGCTTGACTCTTTCAGTGTCTATTCAGTGCAAAGATTTGGATTTGAACTTGGCTTGCTGAAGCTCCGGTACCTCATTTCATCCCTCAGTAAGCATCGATTATCCATGAATTCAAAAGATAAGTTATGAATGTGAATCAGGCATTTTCTTCTTGCCTAAACTCTGTACTCCAAAGAGGAAGTGTATGAATTAAATCATACATTATAGGGAAACTAAGTTCAAAGCACCAAGAAACATCTAAGACGCATGCATCCACAAGAAGCCACATTCTCAAATAAGGTCACAGCTGCAGTACACACACTGGCATTTAAGCCATACATGTTTACAGACATGGCTAGGCTAAGTAGTATGTGAATACTTTTCATGATTTGGTTTAGCCTAATTAAGGACTAAATGGTTATAGGTTGAGGGTAATAAAAAACAGTACAAGGACAACCATAATATTCAGCCAACCACAATGCGGTATGTGTAAGTCTTTGTAAATCATCTTAGCCAGCATCATCACAATTGTCCTAACCCTGCATCTGGTAGGCCAATGCTTTGTCAGATGGACCACAATATTTGCAACATAGTCAATACAGACCAATGTAAACTAAAGAGTATTACTAAAACTAGTTGGATATTTCTCCCCCTTTTTAGGACATGTTGAAAAATACACCAAAGGGTCATGTGGATCGTCTGCCTCTGCAGCTGGCTCTGACAGAGTTGGAGATGCTTGCTGAGAAGCTAAATGAACAGAAACGTATAGCCGACCAGATTGCGGAGACTCAGCAGCTAGCACGCAGTGTCAGTGATCGCCTGCTTAGTAAGGTAAGTAGATACCCTTGCACCTATGCACACAAATACAGATACGTACCCACCTGTCCTCCAACTCACACACACACACACACACACACACACACATGCACTGCATCAACAAATCAATTAAGTTGCCAAACCCCTGAGCCCCTTCACTCCTACATGTTATCAGAACTACAAAATTAACTAGCTTATAACTATCATTCATATCACTGTGCTACACATTAATCGAGGGAAGCATTTTTTTTTTGCAGAATTTATCTGGTAGGAATGTTGCCCATTATCAACCCTGAACAGTGTCTAAATGCGATGGCAGAGGCGGTCCCTCTCGATTACCACATTGAAATTACAACCCTGCTGCTGCAAATCTGAACAAATGCTTTTCTGAATAAGACGAATTAAGGGGTAAATGAGACATTTAATTGGAAACTGAGAGAGCTATCTCTTTCACCCCTTTGCTCTCCTCCTTGAGGGAGGATCTCTCTCTCCCACTTTTTTCCCCCGCTCGTCTGTTCACTATACCTCTCCTGCTCTATTCCCTGCATAGCTCTTCCTCTCTTGGTTACCCTCTCACTCCATTTAGACTTCTTCCTTCTCTTTCTCTGGCATGTCCACCTCTTCCCGTTTTCTTCCCTCGATGATCGCTCCCTCTCTTGGCCTCCATTTCTCTTCTGGAAAGCCCTTTGCTTTCCAGAACCCTGAGATGAGCAGATTCGGCCAATCTCCGCCACTTTGCTCACAATTCCATTTGCCACAGTGACACTGCAGAACTGCAATAGGAGACAGTCTCCTCTATTGCCCCCATAAACGTCCAATGAAATATTCATTCTTTGTCTCAAAATATCCAAGTCGCCAGAATGGGACTGATAACAGTGTGAGTGAGTGGCCTTCACATCAGGAGTAGGGTTGATTGCGCTCACCAACACACACACACACACACACACACACACACACACACACACACACACACACACACACGGGAACCCAAAACACAAACAAATACAGGCAAACTCATACACATGCCTCTGCAATTGTTGATGATTGAAGGCTTTGAGGAACTACTCTCACAGAAGTAAGTAGCCTGCCTCTTTAGGGAGCTGCATTAGTTTGTGGCCATCCAACCACATCAAGGCTCAGCATTTTCGGTTTTTATTTTTCAAAGCCATCCAGCATGCCGAATTTCACCACAAGAGGGCACTATCACATAACATCACACGAACAGGAACCACTTTTGGATCTGTGGAAACATAAAATCCGGGTGAAAATCAGTTTAAAAATCCGGGTATTTTTCGGTGAAAATCGGTAAAAACCGAAAACGCTGAGCCTTGCACAAAGCCTGATCAGACTAATGACTCCTGTAATCGAGAACAGGTTCTATCCAGGATGTATCTGAGTCTCGGCCAAAGGCTTGCAGATCGAACATCCCATTCAGTAAAACCTGATCAGATGTGCTGCTGCACTGCAGGTCACATAATGGACAAGAAGGCAAGATTCATTACTGAATAATAAAAAAAAAAGTGTCTCTAGCAAGCAAAGGTATACATGAAAGAGGTACCCAGGAACTGAGTTGTGTTTCTGAGTTTCACCTGCTGTTTTGGCATCAGTTAAATTGTGATGAATTCAGCTTAGAAGAAGAAGGTTTAGAATGCAAAAATCATAATATATTGATTTGGGCAGTCATAAAACAGGCTGGACCAAAGTGATGAAAAAAAAAAGGATTTCCGGCGCTATTTTCCATTGCCAAATATATGGATGATTGGAAAGCAGAGCATGTGCCAATATTTTGTCACATAAATTAGTTGTGTGTCTTTGCATATGTGTGTGTGTGTGTGCACGCGTGTGAGTGTTTGTGTGAGTGCAAGTGTGTTTGTAAATGCTTGTTTTACAACATTGCTGTGGTAGGAAAGCTAAAAAGCTTAAGTTTCCTCCAAGCTTTGCGGTGGTTTTATGGTGGAGGGAGAGGTTCTGAAGCCTGATCTAAAACTGATGCTGGGAGTCTGTCTCAAAAAAAGGAAAAAAAGAAAAAAAGGAAAATTGTTCCCGGCAGCTTCCTACAGCCCTGTCACCCTGAAGGTTGTCTTGAGGTTTCTTTTCTCTTTCCTGCCTCTGCAAAGTGTGGTGCAAAGCAAAGATCATGAAGGAAGAACATACAACTCATTCTTCATGCAATTTCCACTCACTGTTAAGGCTATGACTGTTTTGGTTCTGTGTGTGTGTGTGTGTGTGTGTGTGTGTGTGTGTGTGTGTGTGTGTGTGTGTGTGTGTGTGTGTGTGTGTGTGTGTGTGTTTGTATGTTTGTGTGTCTGCACATTACAGAAGTGTGTTAGAGTTGCTGTGTGTTCTTGTTTGAGTGTATGCTTACATGTGTGTGCCAAGTGCATGTGAATTCTTAAATGTGTGTGTGTGTGTGTGTGTGTGGTGTGTGTGTGTACTTGTTTGTGTGTCTGCACATGCACAGACGTGTGTCTTAAAGTTGCTGGGTGTTCTTTTTTGAGTGTGTGTTTACGTGTGTGTGCGCCAAGTGCATGTTAATTCTTAAATGTGTATGTGTGTGTGTGTGTGTGTGTGTGTGTGTGTGTGTGTGTGTGTGTGTGTGTGTGTGTGTGTGTGTGTGTGTGTGAGAGAAAGCAGAAGTTCACCCACGTATTACATGACCTTCAACACCCTAGATGTCTTGCTAATCTTCGATGTGATATCTACTTCAACAGGCCTGACCTCTATGTCCTCCAGGCACTGAACTCTGGAGGATTGGCCCTTTGTAATGCCATCTCTGATCTGATTGCTGTGTCCACTTTTTAGCAACTGAACTCAGAGCAGGGGTCACTCGTGCTTTGTGAAACACTGATTGAGACTGTGTACGGCGAGCGGGGGCAGGTCCTGAAGTCTAAGGAGAGAAAGGTCTTCCTCTTTGACGATGTACTCATCTGTGCCAATATAAATGTCAAGTAAGTCCCCTTGGTATAAGAAGTACAGTTAAACTTTCCTGCTTTCACAAACATTTTGACGAGGCTGTCCCCAGTACATGTGTCGGCTATGAAGTTGCCCCATGCAGAACTTGCAGGGATGTTTTGTCTAACTGCATTGCAGTAGAATAGCTATTAGGCTACACGGGGCTCTACATCTTGCCAGGATATTTTGGCAAACTGCAAAGTAAAGAGAAATAGGTTCCAGGCATTTCCAGCACTATCTAGAGTTGCAGGAGCTTTATCAGCTTTAAACAAATGATAGAATGCCTAACGACAGCAACAGGAGCCCTAGATCACTGACATAACATATTTTTTTTGGTTTATTTTAATTTATCCTCTATGACAGTACCATTGATCACATCTCTCTCGCATAAAGGTAAACATGAAAAAGGAATTTCTTCATTTTTCTTTTTTTTAATTTTGCAAAACTCTTGTTGAGTGTACAACTTAAAGCACCCTTGTTCATCGTTCAGAAGCAAGCAAGCAGGCAAGTTTATTTATATAACACATTTCGTACACAGGGCATTTCAGTGGCTTTACACAAATAAAAACAGAAAAGGAACAACCATATAAAATGTAATTGAAAGAGAGTAAACAAATAGGACCAACCATATATAAAAATATAATTAAAAGAGTACAAAGTATATAAACTGTACTTTGAAATAGTAATTAAAAAGAGTAATATAATTAAAAGACAGGCACTATAAAAAGAAAATACAAAGTACAAAAAAAACAAAAAAAATAGTCATTCCCAGAGGGGAATGATTAGAGTTCTACTTCCAGGGAATTAAAGTGCAGTAGGAATAAGGTGCACGTTTTAATGCTCAATCATAGGCACAAGAAAAAAATAAATGTTTTTAATAGTTATCCCGCTGTGTTTCATCCAACTTGATGTCCTGAATTTGACTTTGATTGCCCTCTAGGAACTTGACAAACTGATCACGTTGTTGATGCTGATTTTATACTTACCTGTTGTATTAACTTTTTTTTTGTCTACCCTGCTTTGTTTTGATTTTATGCTGTTTGATACATTGCTGCTTGTTTTTGTTTTTTGTTTTTTTAACTGTGTTCTGTAAGGTGTCCTTGAGTGCTCTGAAAGGCACTCACAAATAAAATGTATTATTATTATCATTGTTATTATTATTATTATTAATATTGTTATTATTGATTGTAGACTTGATTACAGGAATACATGAATATCAACAAACTCCTCTTATAGCCAGGCGTGCCATTTTGGTGGTGAACATGGCTGATGAGAGAGATTCTAATTCCTGCTCCCAAACCTGCGTCATGACATTTCAAAGCGCATCACCACACTTCTTCTCTTGACATGCTGGGATTAGTGCAAATGGCGAGAGATGGATTGTGTGGGATTTTCTTATTTTGACTTTTCTCTGTACCAGGGGTCCTCCCGACATCAGCAGCCTTGTCCCCATCGGCCCCAAGTACACGATGAAGTGGAGCACCCCCCTGCAGCAGGTGCAGGTGGTGGAGGTGGGACAGGAAGCCTCTCAGAACAAGGAGACCCTCTTTCAACAGAGCGGAGCCAAGTGGCTTGGTGGTCCATCTGCTTCAGGTAAAATCAAAACAACATCAACAATATAAAAAACCTCTAATCTTCTTTTTGGTCTCATTCCGTTCCCATATGTGTCATCGTCTAGTCTTGGTTAGACTGACTTTTAAGTCCAAATTTTTCAATTGAAAATTTCACACACTAAAAAGTTAAACAAGACCTTACATTTTGTCCATTATGTTTACACACCAACTCCAACAAAGTTGTCGATCATAGATGTTTTTGGAACGGTTTTGATGAGCTGCGTCTTTTTGCCTCTGTCAATAAGCTTTCAGAGTTTCTTTAGAGTTGCTGGACCATGGTGACAGACTTGAAATAATGCATATGAAAAATTCGGACTTGTGTAAAGGCCTTTAGTCCCAGCCCCCATAGTCTGACTCAGCAAGGCTAATCTGTTTCCACTCTCAAGTGTACCGCTGAGGGCCACAGATGCAGCCGTGCTGCCTGTCACTCTGATTGAGGATGTGTTTGTGGAGAGAATAGTGATGACGGTCACTTGTTCCCGTCTTCCTAGGGTGTTTTATCGCAGAGAGGGATGTGGGGGAAGAGAGCCCACTGCTGCAGCGTCCCCCATAGTCTCATTTCACTCTCTGATAGACCACAAACATATCGAGAGTGGAGTCATCAATCTACAAGGATTATTCCCATCCTCCCCGGCCCCAATTAGGCAGCCAGCAGCGGTAGATAGGGATCGGCAGCTGAAACACAAGCTCTCTTTCTACCCCTTGCGAAACTCGGGTGTATAGAGAGCTTGACGAGATCCCTGATAAATGTGCCATGGGAAAAGGGAGATACAAAGCCTTATCAGGATGTAATAGTACAGGCTCTTAAAGCTGCAGCTCCACGACTTAAATATTAATGGTGTCTTCTTCAGAGCTATCCATGTCATGCACAGTGAGCAGCTTCTGTTTGGGGGGCTGGTTTTAGATTCTCATCAGATTAAGTTTTGGTTGTTGTTCGGGTATTGCATATACAATTTTGCTGCAAGGCTGAAGGATCATCTGAGGTGACATCTCGGTGTGTCTGTCTTTCTCACTCTGCCTCTCCCTCTCTATCTTTGTCTCTGTGTCACCATCTCTCTCATAAACTGTCTTTCTAGAGAACAGTTTTCCTGTCTCGTGTCCAACTTTTGAATGCTATGCCCGAGCGATGGTGCTTGTTTTTGATTTGACATTTTCTCACTGTTCTTTTTTTCCCCACCTTTTATCTTTCACAGTGAGGTCACCTTAATCATGTCTACCCAAAGTCCTCCCAAAGCATCTGTGGGGGTTGTTCCCCAGCCTTCAACTCAGACAGGCTGTCCTGTCTTTTCTGTTAGTCCCCTCCCATGTGATGTCATTCGACAGGGCGTCCTGCCTGAGTCCCATGTTCCCTCAGCCTTGCTCAAAATTGACTCATTTTTCATCTCCTACAGGCCCTGATGCTCCTCGTTTTATTGATGAAGGCTGGCCCCGTGGGAAATGCAGGCCCTTCTCTCTCTCTCTCTCTCTCTCTCTCTCTCTCTCTCTCTCTCTCTCTCTCTCTCTCTCTCTCTCTCTCTCTCTCTCTCTCTGTCTCTCTCTCTCCCTCTCTCTCTCTCTGTCTCTCTCTCTCCCTCTCTCTCTCATTCTCTCTGTGCCCCTCCTGCAGAAATGCCTCCCTCCTTCTTTAGCCCTATCCATTGTCTGGTCCCTGTTTACAAACAAGTAGATTTACCTTGACTCTGCCACCATTACAGTGCTATTATTATCGCTGCTACTCATTTGACCTGCAGTCTGCTGCACAGGTCAATTTTCTGTCTAACACAGATATACCAGCAGGGAACAGGCTGCTGCTCTGCAGGCTTTGGTTGCGGATCAGAGACTGTTTTGAGAACATTGCAGGTGTGGAAGCTGTATTGTCTTTAAATCCACTGGCTACCATCATCGGTCACAGTGGCTAAATGCTAGATTGTTGACTTATTTCACTGTGTTTAAGAGGACATCCAGGGAAAGCCGAAAGTGCACCTCTGGGCTCAGGTATTCCTTGCTAGCTAGTGACATGTGGATACAGCCATGTCTGAGTGTGAAAACCGTATCCTGCCTCACCAACGGGATTATGGCGGATTACAACTCAGCACATTCACCTCTGGGGCTGCGGCCAACAGCAGGCCCCCCAGTGGGGCTCAGAGAACCTGTGCAGGAGATCCCTCCAACCCTGAGGAGGTGGGGGCAGGAAGCAGTCGTTCTATCAGCTCACAGCACAGTCTTTTATATTCAGATGTCTCTGCTATTGATTTCCTTGCACAGATGACAGATGTCTGCGCCTGTCTGTGTCAAAAATCCTATTAAACCCCCAAAGGATGCAGTGGAACTCTTTAAAGGAACAATACTGTCCCAGCCTCCTCCTCTTTCTCCCTCAGTTCTTTCCTTTCACTCCTTTTTTTTTCTTTCTCGTGCATTCAGACAAAAGGCGACAGTTCCCCTCCAAGGACCAGGCCTTGCTAAACCACTCACCACCGCCACAGCTCCTCTGTTGCTTGATTAGGTGGCAGCGGTGACAGCGTAGGACAGCTCTAGTGCAAAATATACCTGCTAAATTTAATTAGGCACTTCTACTTGGAGCCCCCGGCTGGGAGATGTGGGCCCAGGGAGCTAGGACGGAGGATGGTAGGCAGGAGGAGACATAGCTATCGATTCTCAGTGGCGGGAGTGCACTAGAATGAGAGAGAAAGAGAGAGAGACTGAGAGGGTGAACATGCGCCAAATCGATGTGGAATTTTCCATTTAATGAGACACCTGCATTTCTTTTGCCCTGCAAAAGGGCGTCAAATAACAGTTGCTCCTCCAGATTTTATTTATTTATTTAGGCTCATAAATTCACTTCCCTATGTGCAACAAATCATGAAAATCAATCCTTTCCGCACATTAGACAGCCTTTATAAGTGCCACAAGAGTTTAGTTAGTAAAAGTTTTCTTTTTGCACTGCTACTGGTTAAAACTAGCACAGGTGCAATCTTTCTTTCTCTCTTTTCTCTGCAGTTACAAGTAGTGTATTTTCTACTTCAGCGTGCATTTTCCATGCCCACATTCATTGTTATCTTTGTGGATTTGTGTGTTTGCATGTATGTGGGGGGGGCATGGACACACACGCACGTATGTACTGTAGTCCTACAGAATATGTTTTTGTACATATGTGTGCACATGCCTGAGTGTATCCTGTGCAATGACAGTGCAAAATGTCGGTTTATGCTTGTGTAATACCACGCTCTCATCAGCCTTCCGGCGAACTCTTTCCAGGTAAAGCAATCCTGGGGCCTCCACGGCTCTACCAGGAACTCCAGGAACTCCAGCATGACCTTTCTGTGGTGGAGGAGGTCACTCTACTGGTGGGCACGCTGCAGGGGACCTACCAGGTAGATGTCACTTCGTGTTAAATTTTTCGTATGGCTGCCTTGTCTCACAGGCACAGTAAATAACAAACAGCATTTCGGGAACAACAAAGCTCGCCAAAAGGCAAGATTTCATACACAGGTCTTAGAACTTAACAGGATAGTCCACAAAAGTCAGCTCTTTTTTTCATTTATCATACCACTGCACAACCTGGGCTTGCTCCTCTGGTGCTTTAAAAAAAAAATCTTAATTAAATTATTGAGGGGGAAAAAAGGCACCCATAGCTTGGTCTTCAAATGTTCAGCTCTTTACCAAAAAAAAAAAGGAAAAAAAGGCATTTATTTTTGTATTTTTCACCAGTCAGTAATCTCAAAATATTGACTGAAAATATATGAAAAATGAATTGTTTTCTGCAAACGGCAGCAACTATAGTTCGGAAGCCCTGAGAACATGCTAAAGAATCAGAGAGACAGCAGAGGGGAATATAAGTATGCACAGTTAATTTAAAATGCAGAACTGAGTGCAAAATTAAGATCAAGATTGGATGGTACAAAGAGAACCATTTGGGGAAATCTCTATCAGCTATTCCTCTTAAAGAAATGGAAAAAAGGATACTCAAGTTGTGTTTAAAATGTGATCAAAGAGGGGCCCCAAAAGCCTCATGAATCATCAATTTCTATCAAGGCTGAATCTCCTCTCTATCTACCCAACAGTAACACAATGGTGAGAATGAGACTTTCCCACTGGAGCGGGTAGAAAGTGTCAGGCATACAATGTGGCAGAAGAAACCTGCAGTTGTGCCTCCTGTATTGAGCTCTGTTTAAATCAGGACAGTTCCCTGTAGTTTGTCACCAACACATTAACACTTCCATATGCAGCATAATAACACAGCTAGGCAGGTAAACCAGCAATCTTCCAAGAGCCTCTCACACTAATGGTAGCCCTTTGCCCCCTTGCTCTTAATGAGCCCAACGTCCTGCGGAGGAGTGATATTGGCCTTTCTCCAAATGGCTGGCTTTTCATTCTCCACTTGGTTCCCGTAAAATTGTCCACCAAACAAATAGAGGAAAGACTTTTGCACAGCTCATTGACTTCTGACAATTGATTTGATTCTATTTGACTTGAGGGACAAGACTTTACTGTAAAATGGATGTATAGAGTTTGAAATGAATTTGATGTTACGTTTGAGTGATAAAAATGGTTCAGCCATTTGACTTGAAATAATAGCTTGTGTAACACTGCAGTCTTATGTGAGTGGGTGACTGATTTTTCCCCCCTCTAGTTTCAACACATCACTTTTTCTTCTCAGAAAGAAAAAAACTACCATATATCTGTATATCTGTGCTAACTGTGTGTACGTGGTATGATATCAGAACATACATTTGATAATTACATCTATACCAGAGGACCTTAATGACAGCTGAGACATAAGTTTTGATTGTATATGTTTGGTTTCACAGAATCTGAATACCACTGTGGCCCAAGATTGGTGTCTGGCTCTCCAAAGACTTATTCGCATCAAAGAGGACCAGATTCAAAGTGCCAACAAATGTCGTCTTCGCCTACAGGTGCCCGGGAGGCCAGACAAGTGAGTAGTCTCTCAAACACAGTCATTAGACTTAGTAAAATCCATAGCACAGATTTGCAATGACAATGAGAGCGGCCACAGCAATGATGACAACAGCACCACCATGCGAAACAGCAATAGCAAAGGTAAAATAGTAAGAACAGGGCATCTGGGTAGCGTAGCAGTGTATTCCATTGCCTACCAACACAGGGATCGGTGGTTCGAATCCCCGTGTTACCTCTGGCTTGGTCGGGCGTCCTTAAAGACACAACTGACTGTGTCTGTGGGTGGGAAGCCGGATGTGGGTATGTGTCTGGTCGCTGCACTAGTGCCTCCTCTGGTCGGTCGGGGTGCCTGTTTGGAGGGGAGGGGGAACTGAGGGGAATAGCGTGATCCTCCCATGTGTTATGTCCCCCTGGCAAAACTCCTCACTGTCAGGTGAAAAGGAGTTGCTGGTGACTCCACATGTGTCAGAGGATGCATGTGATAGTCTGCAGCCCTCCCTGGATTGGCAGAGGGGTCGGAGCAGCGACCGGGACGGCTCAGAAGAGTGGGGTAATTGGTCAAGTACAATTTGGGAGAAAAAGGGAAAAAATAGTAAGAACAACAAAAAAATGTATTACTAGCTTGACTTTCTGTTCAGTGGTGTGAAGGGTTGCAAAAAGGGCAGGGGAATACATGTTATGTACACTACACTACAGAGCTGGTTCAAACAAAATGGCTTGCTGATGCACCTGCCTCATCCATGACTCTGGAAGACAGGTCATCAATGACAGCTCTAAAATATAAAAGTGAGAGACAAACATTTTAAATGTGCCTGTGCACTAATGTTAAGGTGATAAAGGTTCCTGAAATTGTAGGCCCTGTATCTCCTCAGCGCACATTCTCAAGCCTTTTTTGTCAGCCATTTTTCACATCTGACCTCCTTGCAAATTAAAGGTGAGAGCAGAACACTCTGCAGTGATTGGTAATTACCTGATGAGTCGCATAACACATTCCTTTGAGAGCCTGGATGAAATAATGGACAGCAATCACAATCTGGTTATTCAGGAGGATTAAGGTACTGTATGCACAGTGTTCACTGACAGAATGTTCACTACAAATGAGTCCAGTTGATGTGCAACCATTGTGGTTTTTGTTTGGACGAATTTAAGGACTGCATTTCCTGGCTGGTTACGGTGTCACACTCAAATCACCAATGTCAAAGGCATTATGATAGAGCTGTAGAGTTGAATACATGAACGTCGCAATCTAATGCATTGAAGTGGCTGTGGTTTGAAGGTGAGCTGAGAGGAACAAAGACTATAAAAAACACATGCAGAGAGAGAGAGAGAGAGAGAGAGAGAGAGAGAAACAAACAAAAACAAGACAGTCTGTATGACCAGCCTTGAATAGAGGGATGGAAAATTAAGACAGATTAGAGTGGACATCATTTTGTATCTCCTGGTGGGCGAAGGATAAGGAATAAGCAGAGGAGAAGAAAGGAGTGAGAATGACACGGAGAAGAGAGACCCCCGTTAAGAGAGAGCGAAGATTTAGGGGAGAGAGAGCGAGGAGAGGTGGGCGGAGGGAGAGAGGGGAGGGGGGTGAGAGAGGGTTAGAAGGAAAGAGCGATAATGCTGATCCACCTGCCCCCACAAAGACATGGATTCCCTCTGGCAGGGCGACTACACTTAAAGGGGGGGGGGGGGCTGACGCACAGTCGACATGGAAAACCAAGCTGGGCCTAGCCAAGCTTAAGTGACAGCTTGAGCAGCAAAGCTGTGCAGAGTGGTTCCCCCCCACATATTGCAGCTTCCTCATTGGTTTTCACATCCAGCCTGCAGGGCCAGTCTGCTTACTCAGATGTTTGGTGGAGCCAGATGTCTTGCTTACAACACAGTACCCCACATTGCCCTTTAAGGGGGACCATTATTTGCTGAGTTCCAGTGAATTCCAGTGATAATGTCATTAGCAACATACTTTAGCAATTACATTTCCCACCCCTGCATCTCACCTTTGCTCTGTTGGTTATATCCTGTCAGGATTATCTGTATACCATGGAATAATATGAGATAGGTCCCTCTTTAAAAAAACCTCTTTAATCATAGAGAACTACACCTTGGGTGGAATTACACCAGAAGATGGCCACGATGGTCCTGGAATTTTTGCTGGGAGATATGAGATAAAAACGACAGTTGAAAGAGGAAAAAACTCCTTTAGGGGAAGGAGCTAGTGCTGAGCCTGTGATAGTGATCTAATTGAGACCAGGTCCATGTGGCGGGTGGCCAGAATGGCAGCAGGCCTCAGGGCTCAGGGGTGACAGGTGGCACAGTGGGTGCCCGAGCCATTCTGACAGTGTCCAGGGTGCAGTGATGGCAGATTGTAGGGGAGAGTGGAGAGCAGTGGGTAGTCACTCTCTTCCTCACTCTTTCGCCCCCCCCCCGCCCCCCCCACACACACATATGCTTGTAAAAGCATAAATACTTTTTTTTCTTCTCTAGCCAGTGCTGCTTTGTTCTTATAAGTAGGTGCAGTCGCAGACCAAAGCACATGTTGCAGGAGAGGAATGTGTAGTTAAAATACATGTGCTCTCACTCAAGCACACTTACATCTCATACATGCCTGCATGCAAATACACATCTCAGATGCAAGGGCACATTTGCACACACACACGCACGCACGCACGCACGCACGCACGCACGCACACACACACACACACACACACACACACACACACACACACACAGAAGAGTTTGTGCACTGCGGGTGAGAGAGTGGGACCACAGCAGGGACCCCCTGTGCCAAGTTGGTCCCCTCCTGCCTGGCCGTGAGCATTTCTCTGCAGTAAGGCAGCACATCACAGCCTCCACACAGCAAACAGACTGACTACGTGGGGAGAATTCTGACTGCTGCCTCAAAGGCGGCAGCCTATGTGTGACAGCAGTTCATTAACATTCGCTTTTTACTGGTTCTGCCAGAGCTTCTCCAGGCACAGTTACATTAGTCACATTGGCAAACGACAGATAAAGGGTTTAGTATCTGTGGTTATGCCAAATATATTTGTTTGTTTACCCATCACCGACAAACAACATACATAGGCTGGACAACAATATTCAAAGTTGCAAACCAAGTCTTTGTCCACAGGCTGTCTTTTTTTTTAAAATTTTTTTTTATTTCAGTTTTCACAGACCTTTTTGCGGGAGGCTTTGCAGGCTACTTGTGAAGTGCTGTGAGTGCTACATGTTAAATTTAAAGTCACATGAATGATTACCCCACTTCATTTCCAAAGAGTGCTATCAGTGTCGAGTTCCCTATGGCGGAGTGTCTACTCCTTTCTGGATCAGACAGACATCCCCATAAAACCCCAGAGGACCACCTTTCACCTCATCTCAGCATCTGTAGAGTCTCTCTGACAGGTCCCTGCGTCTGGAGACAGGCCTTTTGTGGCAGAGGCGTGCACTGCAGACTCCCGCTCAACATCTGTCTTGTCCTTCTGAGTTAGTGTACAATGAAACAAAAATGTTCTCTTTTGTTTATTCAGGGGATGTTGGCTGAGCTTTCAGCAACGCCCTGCTTTATATCCATAGTTGTGGACATCACTTCACCTGAGAACAACCAGTAACAACTGTGATACAGAGCATCTCAAGTGACGCAGTCAAGGGTTCAGACAACTTCCTCAAGGGCACCTGAGTGGTAAATGTAGACGCCCAGGTTTTCTTCCTCCTCAGGTAGTGGTTGGGGCTCGATGCGGCAGCCATTTTGGTCACAAATGCGCCTCTCTACCTATTAAGTTACAATGTCATTATGTCAAGTAGCTTTCTGTGGCTAGGTGTGAAGCACAACCCAGACCAGATAAACACGCTCCCAAAGGGACACAGAATGTCCCCTTCGACCTTGTCTCAATGTCTGCAGAGCAGGTAGGCATCACTCACTGCTCCCTCTTTCTTAAGATTGTTGTTGGGTGAATGACAAGCCACCACTCAGCGCTCAATCCCGACATCTGTCCTGTCCTTGTGCATTAGTGTCACATGTGCGCTCTGGTGCTGACCTGCAACCATAAATAACGGAAGCCAGGTCCATTCCTCTCTCCCCACCTCCCCTCATCTGCCCTCCACTCCTCTCTCCCCCTCCTATCTTCTTCTCCCCTTCTGTGCCTCCTCTGCTGCCATGCCGTCTACTCTGTGATTCTTTTAGCGCACCACACCTGCACTGCGGCTGTCAATCAGCAGGTCGGGGGGTGGATTCAGAGACACCGCTCAGTTTAGCATGTTTGAGACTGCGTGGGCTCGGAGCACTGCTTTAGCAATGTGCTCAAGTGAGCGCTTTAATTCCCATCACACTCTCTCTCTCTCTCTCTCTCTCTCTCTCTCTCTCTCTCTCTCTCTCTCTCTCTCTCTCTCTCTCTCTCTCTCTCTCTCTCTCTCTCTCTCACTCTCACGAGTGCACACGAGTGCTAACACAAGTGTGTGCATAGATACATATTTCATTTTGTAAAACAAAAAAACCTGCTGCTTCTGTATTTAAGCAGTAGGTAGTATGAATTGTGTCTTTCTGAATGAAAGTTCCACTTTTCCACTGCCTAAAGGAATTTCAAGATGTTACAAGATTATTCCATCCTTGTCTGCAAAGTCTCTCTCTCTCTCTCTTTCTGTCTTGCCCTGTGTCTTACTCACTCAGTCTTTCCTTTTCTCAGAAATTTTTTTTTTTTTCTTTGAAAATGAATGTGGAGCGGGCAGTGGCAGGTATGTCTGAAACAGATTTTCAGGCTGCTCACTGTTCTACACTCAGTTACCTTCTAATGATGAGTGAATGTGAAATTGTCTTCCCTGTGTGTCTGTATGCCTGACTAATACCTCACCCTGCCTTGGTCACGTCCAGTTTCTGTGTCATTCTCTCTTTCTTGCCTTTCCATATCTCCCCCCCCCCCCCCTCTCTCTCTCTCTCTTTCTCATTCTTTCTCACTCCTTCACTGCCTCAGAATCTGCCTCTGCCTTGAGCAGTTGTGCAAGCGACTGAGACTGGGACACTATTATGGGGAGATATTTAATGCCTTAAAAGAAGATGTCTCATTCTTGGTCAGACAGCGTGCTGTAGATCCAATAAAGCTTAACAAATCCAGACAATGGAGTCCTCCCTTCAACACATCTGCAGCGGCGAGCCAGTCGGGCTAACTCTTTATCCATGCTACCTGTCTCTCTTTGTACCACTTATCTTTACAAAGTCACTGCTTATTAACACTTAACATTTCTCTTATTGACAGCAGACAAAATTAAATAGATTTTAAGAGGTGCAAAAAACAAAACAAAAAACAGTTCACTAAAAACATCTTGGAATATACGATTTGAGTTTAAGTCCTTGTTTTAGACCCTGTTTGTTTCTTCCATTTAGCCCCAATATTTTTATGTATCCAACATGTTTGCCTGAAAAGCATCTGGTCAGCAGGATATTGGAGTTTATACCCTATTTTTAAAGGGTCACCATTTTCATCATCATCTCTGCATATGTGTTGTAGGCATAACACTCCATTTGGAGACATTATACTGAGCAGTCTTCCAAGTTTCTCTGAAATGCATCGAAAATTTGTCTGCTCGCATCATCATTTAAAGACAGTCTATGAATGTTTGTTGATAGGCTGACCCACCTGTGTAGAGCCCTGGTTTTTGCATACAAAGGAACTTGAGAGCTGGCATGTCTGCTGATGCATCAATATCCAGTGACCATCGTTATTCAGAGAAATGTTCTTGAATTAGGCTCATGACAATTCCAAATCGCCCAAAATTACATTCTGGTGTCTCAGCACCACCTTTGTCTGTAGCCTCCCCAAGACTATGCTGAACTCCACCACATACTGACAGTCAGCCTGTAGTTACTAGGGGTGTAACGATCCATCAATCTGGATTGATGTATCGGATTCACTGATCAACGATCCAATATCATCGATGCAAAGTGAAAGCATCGATCCATATCATCATCTTTAAGATCTGCCTAGGATGTGAAAATTCTAAAGCTCAATACCTCGAAACCACTGAGCACACATAACCCTGTAAATCCAAGGTGATGAAGCATAGATGTGCACAGTTTTGTTCATAATTGTAAGGTCATCAAGGGCTCTTAAAGTTAACTGATAAAACACATTTGCACTTAATCATGAGAAACGTGGCACTTTATAGTGAACAACAGGAGGTCTATTTTTATTCTTTTTGTTAAAAAGAATAGAATGTTTTTCAGGCACTGTGGTGGACTGGTGGGCCCTGTGATGGACTGGTGGCCTGTCCAGGGTGTCTCCCCACCTGCCGCCCAATGACTGCTGGGATAGGCTCCAGCATCCCCGCGACCCGAATTCAGATAAGCGGTTCGGATAATGGAAGAAAAAAAAAAGATCGTTTTTCATTTAAACGTCTGGAAGAGCTCAGTAATAAAATTGTCAAATCATATTTTAATTGCTTTTTGTGAGTTGATAGAAATGTAACTGATTGTGTTAAATAGGCATATCGTCTCATACTAATCACAGGCCCATGAATTGAATCAAATTGAAACCGTATTGTGACAAAATTTTGATATCAGCAAATATTATATTGTTTTCCAGAGAATCAATATAATAGCGTATTGTGATGAAACTTGATTTCCACACCTAGTAGCTCTTTTTCTTCTTCTTCTTCTTCTTCTTCTTCTTCTTTTGGCTGCTCCCATTAGGGGTTGCCACAGCGGATCATCCATTTCCATCTCATCCTGCCCTCTGAATCTTCCTCTGTCATGCCAACCACCTGCATATCCCCCCTCACCACATCCATAAACCTCCTCTTTGGCTTTCCTATTTTCTTCTTGCCTGGCCATCTTCAGCGTCCTTCTCCCAATATACCCAGCATCTCATCCGCACATGTCCAAACCATCTCAATCTTGCCTCTCTTGGTTTGTCTCCAAATCGTTCCACCTGACTTGTCCCTCTAATATACTAATTCTTAATCCTGTCCATCTTCATCACTCCCAATGAAAATCTTTGCAGTTTCAACTCTGCCCCCCCCCCCTTTTCCACCTCCTGTCTTTTGGTCAATGCCACCATTTCCAAACCATACAACATCGCTTGTCTCACTACCATCTTGCCAACCTTCCCTTTAACTCTTGCTGGTACCCTTCTGTCGCAAATCACTCCTGACACTCTTTTCCACCCACTCCACCCTGACTGCACCCTCTTCTTTACCTCTTTTCCACACTCCCCATTACTTTGGACAGTTGACCTCAATTATTTAAGCTCATCCACCTATGCCATCTCTACTACTTGCATCCCCACCATTCCGCTGTCTTCCCTCTTGTGCATGTATATGCATTCCGTCTTGCTCCTATTGACTTTCATTCCTCTTCTCTCCAGTGCATACCTCCACCTCTCCAGGTTCTCCTCAACCTGTTCCCTACTCTCATTACAGATCATAATGTCATCCGTGAACATCATAGTCCATGAAGTCTCCTGCTTGTTCTTATCTGTCAACTTGTCCATCACCATTGCAAGCAAGAAAGGGCTCAGAGCTGATCCTTGATGTAATCCCACATCCACCTTAAACCCATCCATCACTCCTACCATGCACTTCACCACTATCACACTGCCCTCATACATATCCTGCACCACTCTTACATACTTCTCTGCAACTCCCAACTTCCTCATACAATACCGCACTTCTTCTCTCAGCACCTTGTCATAGGCTTTCTCTAAATTCACAAAGACACAATGTAACTCCTTCTGACCTTTTCTATACTTTTCCATTAACACTCTCAGAACAAACATTGCATCTGTAGTGCTCTTTCCTGACATGAAACCATACTGCTGCTCGCAAATCATAACCTCTCCTCTTAACCTAGTTTCTGCTATTCTTTCCCATAGCTTCATGCTGTGGCTGATCAACTTTATACCTCTGTAGTTACTACAGCTCTGCACATCACCCTTATTCTTGAAAATTGGTACAAGTATACTTCTTCTCTACTCCTCAGACATGCTGTCACTTTCCAGGATTGTATTAAACAATCTAGTTAAAAACTCCACTGCCATCTCTCCTAAACATCTTCATGCCTCCACAGGTATGTCATCTGGACCAACTACCTTTCCACTCTTCATCCTCTTCATAGCTGCCCTCACTTCATCTTTGCTAAGCTGCCACACTTCACTATTCACTATTCCCACATCGTCCAACCTTCTCTCTCTCGCTCTCTCTCTCTCTCTCTCTCTCTCTCTCTCTCTCTCTCTCTCTCTCTCTCTCTCTCTCTCTCTCTCTCTCTCGCTCGCTCGCTCGCTCGCTCTCTCTCTCTCTCTCTCTCGCTCTCATTTTCTTCATTAATCAGCCACTCACAGTACTCCTAACGCCTTCTCAACATGCTCTCCTCGCTTGCCAGCACATTTCCATCTTTGTCCTTCATCACCCTAACCTGCAACACATCCTTCCCAGCTTAATCCCTCCATCTAGCTGATCGGTACAAGTCCTTTTCGCCTTCCTTAGTGTCCACCCTTTATACAACTCGCCATAGGCCTTTTTCTTTGCTTTCACCACCTTTCTCTTCAGATTACACCACATCTCCTTGTACTCCTGTCTGCTTTCTTTGACTGTCTGACTCTCCCACTTCTTCTTTGCTTACCTCTTTCTCCATATACTTTCCTGTACTACCCAATTCCACCACAAATTCTCCTTGTCTTCCTTCTGTAGTATATGGGTTTGAACATATACACGGAGTAATACGGTGGTGAGCCTATACTATAGGTAATACGACGAGAGGCCAGTAGGCGTGCTCTCAGGTGGATGTACGTAAGCAGAACTGAAGTCGGTTAGGAAACGCATGCACGGTTGTTGTTCTTTGTTCCTGAGTAAAGTTCATAAAAAGGACTACCCGCCAGTCTCCTCATCAGTATAAACCACAATATGGTGTCAGAAGTGGCGGCGTTTGATGTTAAATCGCCGAAGAAGGCGAGAGACCAAGAGAAGAAAATGGTGAGCTTGTCGAAAAGTCTCAGTGACTAAACGTAAACGTTAGGTCCGACGGCGCTAAAGTCAATAGTGGAATGGAACAATTTAAATCACCTTGTCCATTAGTATTAATAGGCAACATAGGTGAAAACTGGCGCAGATGGGAGCAAAGATATAGGGTGTACATGACGGCAACTGAAATGTCGAAAAAGGAAAATGAGGTGCAAGTGGCAATATTACTGCGCACGCTAGGCGAAGAAGCACTCGAGGTGTACAACACGCTTGATATAGCCAGGGCCGAGCCCGAGGACGTGCAGGTGGAGGTGGACCACATATTGCAGGCTTTCAGAGATTACTGTACGCCAAAGAAAAGCGTGGTATTTGAGATGCACCAATTTTGGACGTATGCAATGCAAGAACCGATGCACATTGAAAAATTTGTCACAGAGCTAAAACACATGAGGAAAGACTGTGAGTTCGGCATAACTGAAAATGACATGCTGAGAGACAAAATCATTTTCAATGTTACAGATAAGCATCTGAAAGAGAAACTGCTGAGAGAGCCTAACCTGACTTTAACTAAACCCATTGGTATTTGCAGGGCATCAGAGATAGCCAAGGAGCAAATCAGCATAATGGTGTGCGCAAAGAAGGAAAATGAGGTGCATGCAATAACGGAGGCAACAAGACCAACAAGGCAAAATAAAGCTAATTTCAACAAAACAGCATTCAGTGCTTATCATAAAAAGGAGAAATATGTCAACCAAACAAAAGCATGCAACAGATGCGGAAAGACACATTGCCCAAAAGAATGTCAAGTGTATGGAATGAAGTGCAGAGCTTGTGGGAAGGGCAGTCACTTTGCCAAGATGTGCAGAATGAAAGGAGTGCAAGCAGTGCAGACAGTTGATTCACTATTTGTGGGCAGTCTGGAGTGCACCCAGGTAAATGCACCGAGTAAAGCTAGTGATATGCCGTGGCAAGCTACTTTGTCAATTAGAGGAGTGCCCATCATCTTTAAACTAGACATGGGTGCTGACGCCAGTGTTCTCCCTCTAGAACAGGTCAGAAAACTCCCAGGCAAAGTACGCCTTAGTCCCACAAACACAGTATCAAGAGCTTATGGAGGTAATCAGATAAAGCCAGCCGGTAGCACCTACCTGAAATGCGGTACTGAGCGAGCAGAGTCCAAGCTCCAGTTCTATGTCATTAAGCAGTCAGCATCTCCAATTCTTGGAAGAGCAGCATGTGATGAGTTGAACTTTGTCAGACGTGTTGAGGAAATCAAGGAGAGTTCACCTGCAACCAAAGAAGAGCTGGTAAAGCAGTATCCAGAGGTGTTCCAGGGGCTTGGGGAGTTCCCTGGTGAGCATCATATTGACATTGACCCAGAAGTGACCCCCATGATCCATGGCTGCAGAAAAATCCCGTTTGTCATCATGGACAAACTGAAAAAGACACTGAGTCAGCTGGAAAAAGCTGATGTCATCACTCCAGTAACAGAACTGACACAGTGGGTGAACAGCTTGGTAATAACTGAAAAGAAAAAAATGGCTCACTCAGACTTTGCCTTGATCCTCGAGAGCTGAACAAAGCCATCAGATGACAGCACTACTCCATACCGACACCTACAGATGTCCAAAGCAGACTGTCTGGCAAGGGAATATTTACAATACTCGATGAAAAAGACGGATACTGGCAAATTAAGCTGGACAGAGCATCATCACTGTTATGCACCTTCAACACGCCATGAGGGCATTACAGGTTAAAGCGTCTCCCATTCGGTATACAATCAGCCAGCGAAGTCTTCCAACAGAAGAACAGTGAAACATTTGGTGACATTGACGGTGTACAGGTGATAGCCGATGATATGATCATCGCTGCAGCTGATGAAAGGAACATGCCGAGATACTGCACAAGGTAATACAGAGAGCCAAAGAGATGAATGTTAAGTTCAATACAGACAAAGTGCAGTACAAAGTGACGGAGGTGAAGTACATGGGACACGTGATAAACCCTGAGGGAGTATGGCCAGACAGTGACAAGGTGAATGCTATTGTACACATGCCAGCACCAGAAGATAAAAAGGGTCTACAAAGGCTACTAGGTATGACTAAGTACCTGTCCAAATACATTCCTAGTGAAGCAGCAGTGACAGCACCCATATGGCAGCTACTGAGGAAAGATATGCAGTGGCTGTGGTCACATGAACACGATGCTTCCCTGACCAAACTCAAGACAGCACTAACTGAGGCTCCAGTGCTGAAATTTTTTGACCCAAATCAGCAGATAGTCCTTCAAGCTGATGCATCGAAAGATGGGCTAGGTGCATGCCTGCTGCAGCAAGGACAGCCAGTGGCATATGCATCCAGAGCCCTAACACAGGCTGAGAGCAACTATGCGCGGACTGAAAAAGAATTGCTTGCGATCGTGTTTGCGACACGAAAATTCCACCTATACGTATTTGGTGTACATGTGGAGGTGCAGTAAGACCACAAGCCTCTGGAGGCTATATTCACAAAGCCATTAGGACAGGCACCTGCCAGACTACAACGAATGCTGCTACAGCTTCTGCGTTACGATCTCCACATCAAGTACATACCTGGAAAGGAAATGCTAATAGCAGACACTTTATCCAGAACGTTTGGTGCTGTGAAAACACAAGAGGAGTCCATGACTACAGATGAAAAAGTAGTCTATGCCATGGAAGCAACTGAGGTTCTGGGAAGAGAGATGCATGAGAGGCTTAAGATGGCAACTGAGGAGGACTGGACCTCGCAAAAGCTACTAGACATTCACCAAAGAGGGTGGCCAAAGCACAAAAAAACAGACAGATGCTGAGCTTAAAGTCTATTGGCCATTCAGAGACACAATCACAGTAAATGGGGGGGGGGGGGGTCCTGATGACAGAAGACAGATTCATTATCCCTAAAAAGTTGAGATCAGACATGCTACAGAGACTGCACATAGCCCACCAAGGAGTACAACGGACCAAAGAACAGGCACACAAGTATCTATACTGGCCAGGCATATCAGCTGATATAGAGCAAATGGTTGGGAGTTGCCCCACTTGTCAACAACACCTACCGAAGAATCAGAAGGAGCCACTAAAATGCCATGAGCTGCCAGAGCTACCATGGTACACAGTAGGTGTGGACATTTTTGAGCTACAAGGAAAATCTTTCCTCCTCACAGTAGATTATTTCTCAAAATATCCTGAGGTCCAACAAATGCGTGACAAAACAGCAAGCACAGTAATAGCAAAGTTGAAGGCTGTGTTTTCCAGACATGGTGTTCCGAAGGAAGTGGTGAGTGACCACATGCCATTCGCTAGTGCTGAGATGAGTCAGTTTGCAAGTGACTGGGGCATAACATGGCCTTTCTCAAGCCCAGGCTATCCACAGTCTAACCGGATGGCAGAACACACAATAAAGACCATTAAACTCATGCTAAAGAAGGCGGAGCAGACTGAGACAGACCCCCACCTGGCTCTGTTGACTTTAAGGAACACGCCTGTGACTGGACTTGGTCTCTCTCCTGCAGAAATGCTGATGGGTCAGGTCCTAAGAAGCACATTGCCAGTAGCCAATGCTGTGCTCGAACCGAGGTATCCGACAAGAGTCAAGCAGAGGCTACTCAACCTGCAACAAAGACAAGGAGAGTACTACAACCAACATGCAAGACCTCTCTCTGTGCTCGAACCAGGAATGGCTGTCAGTATAGAGACTCCACAAGGCTGGAAACCTGCCCTGGTAGAACAGAAAAGACAGGATCCGAGGTCATATAATGTTGTGACGGCTGCAGGACAAAGGTACAGGAGGAATAGGAGGCACTTGAGAACAATTTGGAATGACACACATACTGAAATAGAGGACGGTAATGTCAGTGTCACTGAGCAGCCACCTCCAAGCGAGCCTGCAGAACCACATGTACATGACGCGACAAGAAATGTGGAACAACCAGTCAACTGTTCAGACACACAGGTCCAACACACCAGAAGTGGCAGGCTGGTAAAGCAGCCTACCAAATTTAGTGATTTTTCAAATGGGCTAACAGTAAAAGTTATGCTCCTACGGAGAGTCATGTGCTAGAAACCTCTGACCCCAGTGACCGTGTACAAAGACTGGGTACAAGGAGTGTACAGTGTTCTTAAGAAAAAAAAGAAAAAGAAAATATAATGAATATCTAGTATGAACAATGAATGTATGAAGAATGTAACACTGTACTGATATCAAGAATAGATATAGTAAGCATTCAAAGCCAGATCTTTAAACAGTTCATAGTGGTCTTGTGGACAGTGATATATCTCCATTTTGAAGTTTAAGAAAAGACGAACAAAGGCATTTGTTTCTTAATGAAGTAAGTTCAAGCTGATACATAGTGGAACAAACAAGTCTATAATGTGATTGTTTTGTTTTTTGTTCTGTGGAAAAATGGGGATGTAGTACAAACCCCAATTCCAATGAAGTTGGGACGTTGTGTAAAACGTGAATAAAAACAATACAATGATTTGCAAATCCTTTTCCACCTATATTCAATTGAATACACTACAAAGACAATATATTTAATGTCCAAACTGATAAACTTTATTGTTTTTTGCAAATATTCACTCATTTTGAATTTGATGCCTGCAACACGTTCCAAAGAAGCTGGGACAGGGGCAACAAAAGACTGGGAAAGTTTAGCAATGCTCAAAAAACACCTGTTAGGAACATTCCACAGGTGAACAGGTTAATTGGAAACAGGTGAGTGTCATGATTGGGTATGAAAGGAGCATCCCCAAAAGGCTCAGTCGTTCACAAGCAAGGATGGGGCCAGGTTCACCACTTTGTGAACAACTACATCAGCAAATAGCCAACAGTTTAATAACAACATTTCTCAACATACAATTGTAAGGAATTTAGGGATTTCATCATCTACAGTCCACAAAATCATCAAAAGATTAAGAGAATCCGTAGACATCTCTGCACATAAGCGGCTAGGCTGAAAACCAACATTGAATGCCCGTGACCTTCGATCCCTCAGGCAGCACTGCATTAAAAACCGACATCATTCTGTAAAGGATATTACCACGTGGGCTCAGGAACACTTCGGAAAACCACTGTCAGTTAACACAGTTCGTTGCTACATCTCCAAGTGCAAATTAAAACTCCCATGCAAAGCGAAAGCCATATATCAACAACACCCAGAAATGCCGCCAGCTTCTCTGGGCCCGAGCTCATCCGAGATGGACTGACACAAAGTGGAAAAGTGTGCTGTGGTCTGATGAGTCCACATTTCAAATTGTTTTTGGAAATCATGGATGTCGTGTCCTCCGGGCTAAAGAGGAAAAGGACCATCCAGATTGTTATCAGCGCAAAGTCTAAAAGCCAGCATCTGTGATGGTATGGGGGTGTGTTAGTGCCCATGGCATAGGTAACTTGCACATCTGTGAAGGCGCCATTAATGCTGAAAGGTACATACAGGTTTTGGAGCAACATATGCTGCCATCCAAGCAACATCTTTTTCAGGGACGTCCCTGCTTATTTCAGCAAGACAATGCCAAGCCACATTCTGCACGTGTTACAACAGCGTGGCTTCATAGTAAAAGAGCGCGGGTACTAGATTGGCCTGCCTGCAGTCCAGACCTGTCTCCCATTGAACATGTGTGGTGCATTATGAAGCGCAAAATACGACAACGGAGACCCCGGACTGTTGAGCAACTGAAGTCGTACATCAAGCAAGAATGGGAAAGAATTCCACCTACAAAGCTTCACCAATTAGTGTCTTCAGGTCCCAAACGCTTATTGAGTGTTGTTAAAAGGAAAGGTGATGTAATACAGTGGTAAACATGCCCCTGTCCCAGCTTTTTTGGAATGTGTTGCAGGCATCAAATTCAAAATGAGTGAATATTTGCAAAAAAAGATAAAGTTTATCAGTTTGAACATTAAATTTCTTGTCTTTGTAGTGTAGTCAATTGAATAATGGTCAAAAAGGATTTGCTAATCATTGTATTCTGTTTTTATTTACGTTTTACACAACGTCCCAACTTAATTGGAATCGGGGTTTGTATATGGGTTTGAACATATACACGGAGTAATACGGTGGTGAGCCTATACTATATGTAATACGATGAGAGGCCAATAGGTGTGCTCTCAGGTGGATGTACGTAAGCAGAACTGAAGTCGGTTAGGATACACGTGCACGGTTGTTGTTCTTTGTTCCTGAATAAAGTTCATAAAAAGGACTACCTGCCAGGCTCCTCATCAGTATAAACCACAATACCTTCCTCTGTCCAGATGACACACCAAGTACCTTCTGAGCTGTCTCCTTCACCATTTCTGCAGTAGTTGCCCACCCATCCAGCAGCTCTTCACAATCACCCAGTGACTGTTTTAACTTCTTCCTGAACTCCACACAAATCTTCCTTCTTCAACTTCCACCATCTGATCCTTGGCTCTGCTTTCACTGTCTTCCACTTCTTGATCTCCAAATTCATCCTACAGACCACCATTTGATGCTGCCTAGCTACGTTCTCCCCTGTCACCATCTTGCAATTTCCAATCTCTTTCATATTGTACTTCTTGCATAAGATATAGTCCACCTGTGTGCACTTCCCTTCAGTCTTATACGTCACCCTATGTTCCTCCCTCTTCTAGAAATACATATTCACCACAGCCATTTACATACTTTTCTTAAAATCCACCACCATCTGTCCTTCCACATTCCTCTCCTTGACACCATACATGTCCATCACCTCCTCATCACCTCTTTTCCCTTCACCAACATGCCCACTGAAGTCCACTCCAATCACCACTCTCTCCTCCTTGGGTACATGCTTTACCACTTCATCCAACTCACTCCAGAATTGCTCTTTCTCTTCCATCTCACACCCAACTTGCAGGGTATATGTGCTGATAACATTCATCATCACACCTTGATTTCCAGCTTCATACTCATCACTTTGTCTGACACTCTCTTCACCTTCAACACACTCTTGACATACTCTTCCTTCAGGATTACCCCTACCCTATTTCTTCTCCCATCCACACCATGGTAGGAAAGTTTGAACCCACCTCTACTGCCCTGCCTTACTCCTCTTCCACCTGGTCTCTTGCACACGTAGTATATCTACCTTCCCTCTCCATCATATCAGCCAGCTCTCTCCCCTTACCAGTCACAGTGCCAACATTCAAAGTTCCAACTCTCACCTCCACACTCTTACCCTTCCTCCTCTCCTGCTGCCTCTGGATATGCCTTCCTCCTCTCCTTCTCCTTCACCCAACAGTAGCATAGTTTCCACCGGCACCCTGCTGGCCAACAGTACTGATAGTGGTCTTTCGTAACCCGTGCCTCAACCGATCTGATGGAAATCCGATTTATGATCCACATATTTTATTTGGCAAAGGTTTTACGCCGGATGCCCTTCCTAACGCAACCCTCTCCATTTATCCATGCTTAGGACTAACATTATGAATGCACTAGCTTGTGCATCCCCGGTGGCAGGGTTACATACATACGGACTGTAGAGAGCGTTACTGACCATACAGAGTCTTGTATACAGAGAGCTACCAGGGAGGATATGCTTTATTTTTACAAAGATATAAAAAAACTAAGGTGTGAAGAAAACAAAAACATCAGAGATCATACATCTTGATCCCCCTTTTCCTGGCTCTAAATATCTTTGAGAGGATTTTAGAGAGTAAGAGAGCACCAGAATCTATCTTAGATTTGAGGATTTTAGAGAGTTAGAGAGCACCAGAATCTATCTTAGATTTGACCTAAGAACTTTTTCTCCAGACATTCCCAACTTTCCAGGCAAGGACACTTCCTGGCAGCACTGACCTTTAACTAGCCCTGCTTTGAGCTTATTACATTATTTGCATTCTGAATCAGGTATACTGTCAACGAGGATGGAAGTAGAAAAAAAACTGCATCAAACGCCAATGTGTTCTTGGGTGGGAGATTCATTAGTTTCCTTCTGTTAAAACCTCTGGTTCTCCTGCCTTTGATCTCGCCATTATCGCGATTTGTTTGTATGGTGCTCAGGTTTATCCTCAGCTGGCAGCGTTGTGTGGCCTTCAGTTCCCTGTTTCCTCTCTATAGACCATCTGTGAACAGTTCCATTTGTCAAAATCTTCATGGTTACAGTTCCACCTTCTCCTCTGCACGCTGGTAATGTGGCTTCCTCTCTTTCCACTTTGACTGAACTTTTACTTTGAAAAATGCAAATATTGACTTTGCAAAAGAACCCCAGGACCTTTTTTGTAATCCTGCTTTTCTTTTGCATAGCTCCCTGGCCACTGCAAGTATTTGCTCATATGCTGCATGAAAGAAGAGAAGCATTTTGAAGATATGTTTCCAGCCAATAAAGCATATTTCTTTTTTACTCTGCTTATCATAAACTGCACAGAGTAGTGTGTATTCATAATGGGAAGGAATAGGCTAGTCAGTGTTGTGTACACACTAGCTGGAAAAACTGTGAACACACTACATCTGTCCCATTAGACTCCTGTTGAGGTTGCATTATTTTACTCTTTTTAAGCTAGTGGAATTAGTATAACTTGGGTATGATAATCATAGATACTATATAAGACCAAATGAAATAATACTTCGGCTGTCCATTGAAACGAGGATGACTGTGATGCAGTTTAAGCTCGGCAAGCACGCCTGTGGGCCATCAGGCCCGCATTAGAGCAACAATTATAATGTGGTAACCTGCCTTTGTGTGAAAGTGTATGGAAATTGAAAACATACCCTTATGTTGTTGTAGAACACACACACACACACACACACACACACACACACACACACACACACACATGCACCCACGCGCACACACAAGCTCTGGCTCCTTTCACTAAATGTATGATTAATTATGTTAATTAATTATGTGTTTGCTCTCTCATGCTCAGCATGGATTTGTGTCAGTTGTTGCTCTTTCTAATTACATGTTTGGTTAAAAATGCTTTATCAATAGATTTGACTGAACCCTGTGTGTGTGTGTGTGTGTGTGTGTGTGTGTGTGTGTGTGTGTGTGTGTGTGTGTGTGTGTGTGTGTGTGTGTGTTTTCCTCTAGGTCAGGACGCCCTGTTAGTATCATGGTGGTCTTCAACACCCCCAATCCTTTGAGTAAGATTTCGTGGGTCAACCGCCTACACCTGGCCAAGATTGCACTAAGTAAGCTCACGTAATTAAACACGTGTACACACACACACACACACACACACACACACACACACACACACACACACACACACACACACACACACATTTCCATTCACTCATAGATACACACAAATGCCAGACACACACATATTTATATTCCAAACACACACACACACACACACACACACACACACACACACACACACACACACACACAAACTCATCACATTGCGTACTCAGCTGAAAACCCGACTCAGTAATGCATTCAGTCCTACGCACATGAACAGCTCAACTCATGTAGACCTCTTGCACATAAACATGCACGCGCGCGCGCACACACACACACACACACACACACTGGTTCCGCATAATAAAAGGTTTACCACGTGATTGTTATCTAAACAGTGTGATGTAATGCAATGCAATGCAACACTGTCATGGCTAAGGTGTGTCATCCCTGCTTTGTGTTGTTTCCATTGGCTGACCGGTGTCATGCCTAATGTAACCAAGGTACAAACAAGACTGAAATTGGGCGGCGCTAAGTATAATGGCTTAGGAATGAGGGAGATTTTATATTTGTTCTGTTTGAAAATGTGCTATGTCCATTTTTGGAAACAAACATTCTTGAAGCTCATTGTTCAACAGAGGATGTATGTATTCTTTATAACCAACATTTTTCACTGACATCTTAAATCTTCTGTTTCCTACTGTCCTAAAGAAAGCAACATAACTTTTGAGAATTTCTTTTTTTTCAATATCAAACCTTGGTTTGTGTCTAAAATTGGTTATTTCATTGTGAAGAAACAAACTGAGATGTCCAACAGAGCATCCCCAGCAGGGAGTAGCACAGTTCATTATTTTATTTTTTTTCTCCAGCCTCCGTATCACTCCATCTGCCCTGCTCATTCCTGTGTCTGCCCCCTAGTCTGACCATGGCAGTCAGGACCTCCCTTCTGCTTGCTGTGAGCCACCGGTGGAGAAAAAGGAGAAGCAGCTTCCCTGGAGATTAATCTGCTTATTAGACCAAATGGCAATATTTCCGCCGCGACCCCTCCGTTTCACCCCGTCCCATGCTACTCCCTTGTCGCTTCAAACTGTTCCTCCCAGTCACACACATGTACACACAAACGACTGCTTTCTTGCTTGTTGTGTGTATGCAGTTAGTCTACTGGTGCTTTGCTCTGATGTCCCAGTGGCCGTCTCTCTGTGAGCTCCTGTGCAGAGATCTGCAGTGGTTTCAAACGAAACTATTGGAAGCAGATTAAATGTCGTGAGATGAAACACCTCCCTTAGATGAGTGGCCAAAGCTGGAGATGTGCAGGGAAAACCCAGTGACGTTGTGCTGCTTTGAGTGTTTGGGTCAACAATGAGGCTTGAGTTTCTGTGCTTTGCCACAGTTTTCTTTAGAGTTTACTTGCCTGCATACCTGAGCGCTCCTGTCTTCTCTCTGAGCAAAGAAAAAATAGGGCACAAAAGAGCATCACAATACCATATTCCCCCGGTGTACTGCCAGCCTTTCTTCCACAGCAGGGGTGCAGAGGTGAATACGGTGCGGACTACATCTGTGGATTCCCTGGCAGAGTCTGTGGTGTGCTGTGTTTTGAAACGGCATCAAAAACATCGGGCCGAGTGGAGAGGATCCTTTGGCTGCTGTGAGGCACAGTAGTCACATACTTGCCTTGTTGCTCACACCCTTTATCAGCCATCCAGTACGTTTAGGGCGTTTTCACATTAGGCACGATTGCTTCGCACCGTACCTGAGTACGGTTGCCCCCACCCTGCCATTCAGCTTTCACCATAATAATGTTGTTCCATACCCGAGTACACTTGCGTATCAACACACGAGTTTGGCGCGTGCTGCACGCATACGCAGGTTTTGGAGGAGACAGCTGATATTGTAAAAGGCCTTTGTAGCATATCAGTCAATTTTTGTGATTTGGTACAGTTGTTTTCACACCTGATGTGAACCGTACCTGAGTACACATGAACCGTTCTCGACACCACTTTTTTTTTTTTGCCTTTGGATTTGTTTCCCCCCTTTTTCTCCCCAGTTGTATCCGGCCAATTACCCCACTCCTCCGAGCCATCCCGGTCGCCGCTCCACCTCCTCTGCCAGTCCAGGGAGGGCTGCAGACTACCACATGTCTCCTCCCATACATGTGGAGTCACCAGCCGCTTCTTTTCCCCCGACAGTGAGGAGTTTCACCAGGGGGACGTAGCACACAGAAGTATCACGCTATTACCCCCCCGGAACAGGCGCCCCCAACTGACCAGAGGAGGTGCTAGTGCAATGACCAGAACATATATCCACATCCGGCTTCCAACCCATAGACACGGCTAATTGTGTCTGTAGGGATGCTCAACCAACCCGGAGGCAACACGGGGATTTGAACCAGGATCCCTGTGTTGGTAGGCAATGGAATAGACCGCTACGCTACCCGGACACCCGAGTCCACCTTTTCAAATGGACCCGGGCACGTTCTGTTGCTCTGTGCCTGGGTCTGGGTATGGTACGCAGTGTTCACACTACTCAAATGAACGGGACTTTGGGGTCGAGTGTACTCGGATCCAGGCCCGAGTATCTAGTATGAAAGCACCTTTAGTATTGAGGACAGTGACATTGTTAGAGCCTGCAGTTCTCCTCCCATATGGCTGTCATGTAGACATGGTTGACATTCACAGCCAAATCATGCAAATCATTCATGTCTGCCACAGGGGTGAGAAACCACGTGTCTTAATATTACATTTACAGAAACTGTCTTTATCTGAGCATAAATTATCCATAGGTGGGTTTTTTTTGAAAAAAAAATTAAAAAAAACTGAGCTGAGTATTAACATTGCTGAGTGCGACAGGAAGAGCAGGACCATATCTGGAAATGAAAGTGATGGACATATCCTATCCACGGGTGCAATTTATCTGTAGGGCCACAAAGAAGGACCGAGGGGAAAAAAAATCAATTCATGTAAAAACTCCACCTCTACATCTTCCATTGCTGAAATTGATTTGCGAGGTGCTGTGCTAAAATCAATTCAGAAACCTGTGATTTTGCAGCCATTTGAAAAGATAGTCTTTACAGCTTTGCTTTTTGTTTCTGAATTTCACAAGTGATCAATGCCACAATCCACAATCAGGGGAGCGCTTGAAATTGACTCCCTCCCTCTCTCCCTCTACTCCTCCACTCCACTTTGCAACTCAGTCGTTCTTTTGCTCTCTGTGAGTGTGACAGTCAAAAACACAGTATATTTCTTTTTTCCCCCCTTTTTCTCCCCAATTGTATCTAGCCAATTACCCCACTCTTCCAAGCTGTCCGGGTCACTGCTCAACCCCCTCCGCCGATCCAGGGAGGGCTGCAGACTACCACATGCCTCCTCCGATACATGTGGAGTCGCCAGCCACTTCTTTTCACCTGACAGTTAGGAGTTTCAACTGGGGGGTGTACCACGTGGGAGGATCATGTTATTCCCCCCAGTTCCCCCTCCCCCCCTGAACAGACACCCCGACCGATCAGAGGAGGTGTTAGTGCAGCGACCAGTACACACACCCACATCCAGCTTCCTAGCCGCAGACATGGCCAATTGTGTCTGTATGGAGGCCTGACCAAGCTGGAGGTAACACAGGGATTTGATCCAGCAATCCCCATGTTGGTAGGAAACGGAATAGACCACCATGCTACCCGTATACAGTATATTTCTAAATGAGAGTTCCACTTTAGAGAGAAGACAGAGGTAAAACAAGTCGTTATTAACTTGGTAGACTTTTTTTCCTCTCTGTCACTCATTGTTTGTCTTGGCAAAGAAGGTGCTGATTTTCAACACTTTCCGCTCTTTTTTTCTCATGTCCCTTCCCTAATCCTTCACCTACTTGGGAACCTCTTTCACATTCGCTTTTCCTGTGTGCATTTGAAAAAGAAGAATTTCAACCCTTGCCTTTTCACTCTCATGAAGTGTGAGATGAACAGATCAATTGAGCAATCAGTAGCGCTTTTGAAATTGTCTGTTCCTCTATCTCCATATTATCAATCTCCTGCTTATTTTTCACCCAAATGCATCAATAAAGCAAGCAGGTATGGATCGCATTTCTCCGAGTATCACAATGATGGCATTTCTATTGCTAGATGATTTCCATTGCTGGAAAAGCCTCAGCTCAAAGCTTCTGGTCCCTACCAGGTTTAGGAGTGCTTTTCTGTAGCTTGCTATTTCAAGTTTCAAGTTAATTTAATTTATATAGCACTTTAAAAAGAAAGACGAGTTTTTGTACCAAAGTGCTCCCCAAACAGAATAAATAATCAGAATAAATAAGGAGAATGAAATAAAACAGGTGCCAGTGGCACTTAATTATCCTAGTACATACAGGTTATACAAACAGATAAAAGTAAAATCAGTATTTACTGGGGGTAGAAGGCCAGGAAATAAAAATTACAGTAGAACCAGTTAAAAGATGGAAATAGGCTAAGAAAAGTTAAAAGCCGAGGAATAAAAATGGGTCTAAGATGTGTCTTATAAATTTGAATAGACTCGGCCTGTCTAATGGTCTCTGGCAGACTGTTCCAGAGCTGAGGGGCCGCTACAGAGAAAGCTCCATCTCCCGTCTTTTTTATACGTGATTGGGGGATGAACAACAAACCAGAGTGGAAGGACCTGATGAAGTTGTAGGGAGTGAGAAGCTCAGAAATATCGGGAGGGGTGCAACCAATTTAAATACAATTAGGAGGATTTTGAAATTGATTCTGAAATGAACAGGCAGCCACTGTAGGGTTGCAAGAATAGGGGTGATGTGTTCTCATTTTTTGGATCTTGTTATTAACCAGGGGGTAGCATTTTGGACTAATGTAGTCAGGAAATGGAAGTCTTAGAAATGCCAAGTTAGAGTGAGTTACAGCGTCTAACCTGGATGAAATCAGTGCTTGGATGACTGTTTCTTCATGGGAAATGTATGATTTTGGAAATGTTTCTAAGTTGGAAAAAGCTGGATCTTACAAGGTAATTTACTTGCTTATCAAATGTTAATTCACTGTCAGATATCACACCCAGGTTTTTGGCATGTGGTCTGGAGGAAATGGAAAGGTGGTCGAGGCAGTGTTGTAGTCAAGTCACTAAACCTCGAGCCCAAGTCGAGTCTCGAGTCCCCAGTGTTCGAGTCCGAGTCCCCAAAGAAGAGTCTGAATCGAGTCTGAGTCAAGTCCCCATTACCTGTGTCCGAGTCATCAAGCTTTGTCTAGTCTGAGCCGAGTTCCAAGATGGGCTCCAGTGCTCCACTCTGCACTGTAAAAAAGCTGACATACAAATAAAAAAGGTCTACATGAAACAAAAATGACACAGCTGTCACCACTTCAAAGGGAGTTTGTTTACTTTGTGACACAATAGCCAAACAAATGCACTCACAAGCATGTGCACGCACACCGGTGTTGTAGTCGAGTCACTAAACCTCGAGTCCGAGTTGAGTTTCGAGTCCCCAGTGTTCGAGTCCAAGCCCGAGTCATCAGTGCACAAGTCCAAGTCAAGTCACAATTCCTGAAAATCAGGACTCAAGTCGGACTCGAGTTTGAGTCCTGGACTCTAGTACTACAACACTGGGTCGAGGTTCTTAGCAATAATATCAATGTGATGTTGGGCGCCGAAGAGTAAGATCTTAGTCTTATTTTCATTTAGTTGTAAGATATTTTGGGCAATTCAGCTTTTAACGTCTTGGAGACAGTCTTGCTGGAGCAAGACCTTCAGTATTTGGAGAATTTAGGGGGAAGTAGATCTGTGTGTCGTCTGCATAACAATGGACAGAAATATTGTGATTTTGAAGGAGTTGTCCTAATGGGAAAAAATCCTATTCATTCTGACCTCCCTGTGGGAGGAAAGGGGCACAGATGAATGGTGAATTTCTCTTTTGGCAAACAATAGCATATTGCCAAAAAACAGTTCAATATTGGATACATTTTGTTTCCTATATTGATTACTATTTTTTTTGTTTTATTTTTGTTAAAAACAGGCAATATTTCACAATGATTTGACATTATGAATAGTGTTAAGTGTTTTTATACATTAGCATCAGCTGGACTTTGGCTTTTAGTTGAGATAGAATGTTTAATTCTAAGAGAGATTATTCTCCATGATTTTATTTGGCTTTTTAAGATGACTAATAATAATAAACTTGGACTTTGAAGCCATTGCTGTTATATAACATATATCACTGCATTTTTAAAAGTCTGCTGTCCAAAATATCACCAAGGGCACAAAATAAAAGGGAAGGTTATAGCCACCGTGTAGGAGGGTGATACAGAGAGAGAGAGAGAGAGAGAGAGAGAGAGAGAGAGAGAGAGAGAGAGAGAGAGAGAGAGTTTAGCAATCCATTCAGTTCTGTATAACTATGCAGCAGATGGAGGATAGAGATTGCACTAAGCTTTGATTTCCATTTGTTCAGTACTTCTGCAGCTAATTGCAGGCACCCATTTGTGTTCACCTTTCACCATAATAGCTGATATATGGATATATCCGGAGGAAATAAACACCCCACACATCTATTAACAACCTCAGATCTTCTCACAGACCTCAGCTAATGTTAATGTTTTATGGTGATTAGCTGATAACAGGGCCTCCTGACACTTCGCTATTGATTGTCTGAGTGGAGAGGTCATAAAAAAACCACAAAAATCGCACTTTAGCAACTTTTGTTAGCTACTT
This sequence comes from Lampris incognitus, assembly GCF_029633865.1. Lineage (NCBI taxonomy): Eukaryota > Metazoa > Chordata > Actinopteri > Lampriformes > Lampridae > Lampris > Lampris incognitus. Next base: position 109,329,914 of record NC_079212.1, read on the forward strand.
AGCGTCTCCTGAGTGACAGCACATTTTTAAAAATGGCAAGGCAAAGTGTGTTTGTTGAGTAAATGTGTTTTGTGCCGACATCATACAAAAAAATGATGCCACTACAACCTTCCTGTCTTACAATGTGAAGGTGAAAAAAAGTGAACTCAGGCGGTGAATGCAGGCAAACAACCACCAACATAAACGCACTCGAATAACTTTTACAACTTATTGTCAGTCTGTTACATTTTCTTAACTTATATTCATCCATCTATAAATGCCTACACCGAAAGTAGAGTGTGGATTTACATAGTAAAAACTTAAGAGGTGAAACATTAAATCTACTTAATATAAACATGGCCATAAATAATGGGTCAAATGGTCTATGTGGGTTTTAACCCCACTAAATCACTCTCAATACTTTTTGTTTGTGCTATGTGGGTTAAAACATCCATAGCTTATATTTAGATTTTGGTATAATTTTGGACACAATAAAATGCACCTTCCATCCATTATCCAAGCTGCTTATCCGAATTCGGGTTGCAGGATGCAGGGGTCGTCCCAGGTCGTTCTCTGTGTGGAGTTTGCATGTTCTCCCCGTGTCTATGTGGGTTTCCTCCGGGTGCTCCGGTTTCCTCCCACAGTCCAAAGACATGTATGTCAGCTGAATCGGCCATACTAAATTGTCCCTTGGTGTGAATGTGTGTGTGTGTGTGTATGTGTGTATGTCGGCCCTGTGATGGACTGCCGGCCTGTCCAGGGTGTCTCCCCGCCTGCCACGCAATGACTGCTGAGATAGGCTCCCAGCATCCTCGCAACCCTGAGAGCAGGATAAACGGTTTGGATGAATGAATGAATGAAGATACACCTTTGCTCTGATGAAGTCAGCAATGAGCAATGGATAAATGAGAAATTGATTGCTCATGACCATACACATCCAGCCCCCATACAGCAGTAAAATGGCCCATTGAAACCTGTCGACCCATTCATTTCAAAACATTGTGTGTGTGTGTGTGTGTGTGTGTGTGTGTGTGTGTGTGTGTGTGTGTGTGTGTGTGTGTGTGTGTGTGTGTGTGTGTGTGTATGTATGTATGCATATAGGGGGGTGATATTCGGGCAGTGGTGGTGGGAAGGAAACATTTTTACTTGGATCCCAAGGGGTAATAGATCAGCACCAACCTGGCCATGATGACAATTACATGTTAATTGCATTACACCCACACTTTGCCTTCCCATTTAACCGAATGTAATTAGAATAAGGGAGTTGTTGATTTAATTTCACGGATGGCCTGCCGTTACCGAAGCTCTCTCGTCACTGAGAGTACAGGCAGGCCTGCCACGTGCCCAGGGGAGACCTACAGTTGATTCAGCATTTTAAACCCACTGAACCATGGTCTTGTTCAGTTTGAAATGGTTGCCATGTTCCCTGAAATGTCCCCAAATGGTGGACACCCTAAACAGCAAATGTTCTCATGCATGATTTAGTGAGTGATTAGACATCACAAATCTCATTTTCCAAGGCTCATCTTCCCACCAATGTTTGTCCCATTACCTCCATTTAGAGGGAACACAATTGTACCCATCAGCTGTACATCATATCCTTCCCTATGTGGTCACACACATTTGAATATCAACTGAGCGTGGATGCTGCCTTTAACTATTTTGAAAACTGTACTGTAATTTCAAAGCCATACCTCACACCAGTGGTTCCCGAACCAGTCCTTGGGTACCACCAGCACTGCTGGCCAGTTATTCCAGACTCCAATCAGGGAGGTTTTAGAACTGAAACAACAGGTGAATGTACTGCACTACCTGGCAGAGCAGAAAACCATCAGTATCAATGGTAACCAAGGACCAGATTGAGAATCACTGCCTTATTAGTGCGGCACGGTGGCCCAGTGGTTAGCACTGTCGCCTCAGAGCAAGAAGGTCCTGGGTTCAAACCCTGGGGTTATCCAACCTTGGGGGTCATCCTCTGTGTTGAGTTTGCATGTTCTGCCCGTGTCTGCGGTAGGTTTCCTCTGGGTGCTCCAGTTTCCCCAATCATCAAGAAAGAAAATGCATGTTACCCTGAGCAAGGTAATAGGAAAAGAACTGGAGTTTGTCCCCGGGCGCAGCATGAAGGTGGCAGCCCACTGCTCCTAGCTACACAGATCACAGCTAGGATGGGTTAATTTGCAGTAACTGGATTTCCTCAAGGGGATTAATACAGGAAACTTAAACATACAGTTGATACACAACTCAACAGACAGCTTCTAGCACTGTGAGAATCTCTCAAATCTCGTTGCACCTTAGGTGTTTCTGTGAAGTTATTGCAGGCAGTGACTTGGATAAAAAAAAATGGTTGGCTATGGCTGTACTTAAGCAGAATGGTACACCTGCTCTAGTAGCAAGTCTTTACATGATATAATATGGCAGCCAGGTTTCGATAAGACATGTCTCCAGTAAACAACATTTGTCACTTTACAACCACATGTAGTTCAGTTATGTGGCCTTGAAATAGAAAATGAGAGTTACCCCACAGTGGTACTTCGCCAGCATCCCTGGGGTCCATTAATAACCTGGTATGTGCTGCAATATGTGCCACTGCATCTTTTATGCCACTCTGCACATCCCACTGTTTCCAAAGGGTCTTCGTGAAATAGCCAGCAGTGTTGCCTAATTAATGGACTTTCTCATTGCAGAACAAATTGCCTCCCGCCATGAACACAGTCCCAGCCCTATCAGACAGGGTTAAGGCTGCAGACTTTGATGGCCCTCACAAGAACAAGAGCGCGTCAGGTTGCGACGGGTTGCCGCTGAGGCATTGGAAGACAGAGGCAGAGGGATGGAAGGGGGCAGGGTGTGTGTGTGTGTGTGTGTGTGTGTGTGTGTGTGTGTGTGTGTGTGTGTGTGTGAGCATTCATGTATGTGTAGTGGGGCGAGGAAAGTATGATTGAAACAAGCAATCAGTCCTATTGTGGAAAGCAGTGTGTGGGTAGGGGGCCATTTCCTGTGGTTACGCCATGAAATTTGTTGGTCTCTCCCTCCTCTTCTTGCATACGGATCAATAGATGAGTGGATTGTGGGCTGCAGGTTCTCGCACATGCTCTTGATGTGTCTTCTTAATCCACTGCTTGATATCCCATGACGTGACAATTTCTATCTCACGGGAAGATGGTTGCAGACATTGTGCCTTGTCCAGCCGGCTTTTTTGGTACTACAAGGGCTAGACTTAGAAGAAGTGCATGTTCTTGGTTGCTAAGGTAACTGTGGTTATTTGCATCTACTCAAAAGATGCCAGCTGTATCTCACGTTTTACGCCAATTTATTTTTCCCCCCTAGCACAAGCGGGTTACTTGATAAAAAAGCTGAAAAGATTTCTTGTGATAATGCTTTTGATATAAAAAGCTGGTGAAGCTGAAAGAAGGGGGGGCAGAATCATAAAAGGCTTTCAGTCTGTGCTGGCAAGATTTTTCCTTAGTCCTAAAATTAATCTGTCAGAAAGCAAAGATTATCTCCTTATCTCGCTGTGCTCAAACATGGGAAATGTTTATGATGAGTAAACATTATCATGGATTTAATTAAGAGATCCCACACATGCGTTGATCTGAGGGAAATATCAATTGCACTGGTGTATTTAATTAGTCTATATCTTTGCCCTTTGTGTCACTGGGGTTGATAGAGCGCTGTGCCCTGCAAATTAATCTTCATCAGCAAAAGACTGGAAACACAAGCATGATTGGAATAAAGAAGCTAAGGAACTAAATCCCCCTACTTAGTATTCCAACCCTCCGTGTACTTTCTTTTCACCTCCCCTGAAATAATGTCCTTACACAGTCGCAATTCCTGGTACTGAGTACACAGCAGATGGAGCTGACCTGATGCCTTACCTCATTGAATCCCATCATATATAAAAACTCTTTAATTACCACTGTGAGCGAGAACGTTTACAAATGGCTCTTTATAAATTAAAAAAATAAATAAAAAAATCAAGACAACGCTGCATATTGGATAATTCAGTTGTGCTTAGTTCTGACACAATCTTGATTTGAGAACTTCCTGCAAACGTGAGAAACCATCTTATATTATTATTATTATTATTATATTATCTAAGCAGTGTATATATGTGTGTGTGTGTGTGTGTGTGAGTGACTTATCTGTCTCTCATCAATGTCTCTCATCAATCTCATCATTTAGTATGGGCCAGTGCTGATCATTTGCTCACCATTATTCATCATCATTAATACATTCCAAAGGCTGAAGGTTAATTTTAATTTGTGTCCTCTCAGAAAACTACTCTCTCGCTCTCCCACTGTCAAAATCTCTCTTCTTTCTGTTTCTAATTTTCTCTCATCGTCTCTCCCTTACTTGCCCTTTGTCTCTTCATATGAGCATGGGTTGAAATATAAACTTAAGGGTACTGTTTACTGGCTGACAAAAGCATAAGATGTCAGCCTACTGACACTAAGTGTGATTTATGCTAATCAAATAATTGGCTGTAGGAGGTTGCTGAGTGTTCAGGTGTAAAATAAGTCACTGCACCCTTACCCCACCTTGACCATATATTGGCCATCTGCCCTCAATTCAAGTCTTTTAATAAGTTACCTTACACCTCACTGCTTCCTGGTTGGGGGCTCACTCAGAGGCTGTTTACACCTGCCATTAACATGCGTCTTGGGTGAGCCAATCCCAAATGGACGGCTCTAAGTACATGTGTGAATGCACCCAATACGTCCTCAATGCATCTGGAGATTCGATTGCTCAGGCCACATTCAGAGGTGGCCTGGGATGCATTTGTCCAATTCACATGTGAAGTTAAACGCACTTGTGTCCCAGGCCATATTGAAGGACCGCCTAGTCAAGTTGACCTTCGTCTGCATAGCCAGACAACGTCAGTTGACTAGGCAGTCACTAAAGCCTCCTCTGGGTATAGTCTTTTTGTTTTTTTTGTTTTTGTTTTTTTTGTTTACCTCATCTGTAATTTCTGAAACACATCAGATCCACAACTGTGGAACAGCCCCCACCCGCTTGCACATTCAAGTTCAACTTCAGGTTCAAGTTTATTTATGCACTGTAGTGCAGAGCCCGACCCTCTCAAACCTGCTGGAATAATTAAATAATCCGAGCCTGAACCAATGCGATCAGGTTGAGCCTGACAGGGTTCTGGTTGGGAATTACAAACTCTAGTGCTCAGACATTTACATTTTCCCACACAACGAGTTCGACTTTTGCTGTGTATTTTGAGCACAAAATGAAAGAAGGCACACAATTGGAGCCCAACACTCCTAATTCACTCAGTTAATTTTCCTCATTAGATTATTTGTCTCTATCTGGCACAACATGCATTTGCTCCATCCATGCCATTGTAATAATGTGAAACTATTTACCCATAATGGACTGTTCCTTAAATGCAATATATGAGGCCAGGGGTTTGAAGGCTTTCAGACAGATCTACATCATCATCGTCATCATCATCATCATCAGAATAACAACCTTTATTCACACAGCACTTTCTTAAAAAAAACCCTGTTGTTTTCTTTTATTTCCAACAAAGTGGAATGGCAATAAAAGAAAAGAAGTGCAGTTGGGATATGGGATGATTTATTGTATTTATTTAAGAGCACTTCAAATTTTGTATGACAACACAATTTGGTAGAATAGCTGACATTAATAACTTCGCGATGTGAAATACGTCATACTAATTGATGGTGCATTAGAATGAGGCTTAAGTGATCAAGGATGTCTCATTTTGGTAAATGCCCATTGCTTCGATTTCTCTCTCCTCGGGTTTTTGTATGTATTTACGTGTTTATTTATGTGATTGTGATACGTCTATGCCACGGGGAGGGTTCAAGATGAAGGCAGGCACGGTTTTAGGTGATTAACACAGGCTTTGTTTATTAATGTCTTTCATTCATTCAGTCGCACGGGCCGGTGCGCTGCTCTCCCGTGAACCACGCTCCCTCTCTCCGCTTACAGCTGAGGCTAAACCACACCCCCCAATTACAGTGATGTATTTGTTTATTTGCATATAGAGTGGGGAAGTGAGATCCGATCACAAGTGGTCACTCGAGACGCATGTGGAGATGCAATCTAATGCAAGGTGTAAACTCACGTACTTGGAACTATCCACTTGTGATCGGATCACCCAAGATGCATGTTAATGCCAGGTGTAAACAGCCTCTCTGAGACAGTCAACCCTGGAGCCAAGTCCTGCCACCCCATACATCAACACACACACACACACACACGCACACACACACAGACACAAACAAAACACCACCACCACCACATTTCCAAAAATACATTATTCAGTAACGCTGCACAGTGTAAAATACTTGTAAATATAAATGACTGAATGATTTAGAACTTTATGATCCATCGAAGACAGTGCTGTGTGTGGCTGCCTTGGTGAGTTGGTGTACACTCTTTTGCATGCTTTTTTGTTTTAAATGTGTTTCTGGCAACAGTACACAGACCGTTTTCACAAGAGAAGAAATCCTCAACATCAGGGAATCTACTCCTCTGGATTTATTCCCAACTTTTCTTCCTCCTGAAATGGAATTATAGGACATTGTAGTGAAAGGAGTTGTGGCCCTTGGATGAGTGGGGAAACGCAGGAGAGGGAAGCACCCTGGAGTGCTTGTATGTTGTGGGAAGGGAGGTTTAAGCATGGCAGGGCAGTCAACATGGTTCTCCACTCCATCCTCCCTCACCTGGACACTCCTGGTACCTACACCAAGATCCTGTTTGTGGACTTTAGCTCTGCATTCAATACAGTCAACTCTGTTCTCCTCCAGGACAAACTGTTCCAGCTCCACCCGCAAGAGGATCACTGTCTGCTTGACCAACAGGAGTCAGCATGTGAAGATGGGGGAAGCATGCCACAGACCCTCTGATCATCAGCACCGGTGCCCCCCAAGGCAATGGTGTCCCCGGTGTACTTCTCACTTTACACCAATGGCTACACCTTCAGACATCAATCTGTTGAGCTCCTGAAATTTGCCGATGACACCACCATCATTGGACTTATATCTGAGGGTGAGTCTGCTTACAGATGGGAGGTTGACCACCTGGTTTCCTGGTGCATCCAGAACAACCTGGATCTAAACCCCCTGAAGACAGTGGAGATGGTGATGGACTTCAGGAGAAGCAGAGAAGCCCAACCTTGTGCCCCCACCCCCCCTGTGTGACGCCCCAGTGGTAACTGAGGAGTAATTCCATTTCTTGGGCACCACCATTGCTCAGGACATCAAGTGGGAGCTAAACATCTCCTCCCTCATCAGTAAAGCTCAGCAGAGGATGTACTTCCTGCGACAGCTGAAGAAATTCAACCTTGCCACAGACAATGATGGTGAATCTCTATACTTCCATCACTGAGTTCATCCTAACCTCCTCCATCACTATCTGGTACGCTGCTGCCATCGCCAGGGACCAGGGAAGGCTGCGGCGCATCATTCGCTCGGCAGAGAAGGGGATCGGCTTCTGTAGTTCTGGAGTGAGTTGGATGAAGTGGTGGAGAGTGTACCTAAGGAGGAGAGAGTGATGATTGGAGTGGACTTCAATGGGCATATTGGTGAAGGGAACAGAGGGGATGAGTATGTATGGTGTTAAGGAGGGGAATGTGGAAAGAAAGACAGTGGTGGATTTTGCAAAAATGATGGAAATGGCTGTGGTAAATAATTTTTTTCAAGAAAAGGGAGAAACACAGGGAGACATAGGATTATATTTTATGCAGAAGGTATAATCCGAAAGAGATTGGAGACTGCAAGGTGGTGACAGGGATGGTGGTCTGTAGGAGGACTTTGGAGATCAAGAAGTGGAAGAGAATGAAAGCAGAGCCAAGGATCAAATGGTGGACGTTGAAGAAGGAAGACTGTTGTGTGGTGTTCAGAGAGGAGTTAAGACAAGCACTGGGTGGTAGTGAAGAGTTGCTGGATGGCTGGGCAACTACTGCAGACATAGTGGGGAGACAGCTAGGAAAGTAACTGGTGAGTTATCTGGACAGAGGAAGGAAGACAAGGAGACTTGGTGGTGGAATGAGGAAGTACAGGAAAGTATACAAATGAAGAGGTTGGCAAAGAGAGAGATGAAGAAAGTAGACAGGAGTACAAGGTGATGTGGCGTAAAGCGAAGAAAGATGTGGCAAAGGCAAAGGTCAGTGGAATATGGTGAACTGTATGAGAGGTTGGACATTAAGGAAGGAGGAAAGGACTTGTACTGATTGCACAAGTACTGAAGATGGAGCTGCCAGGTAAGGGGAAAAGAGGAAGGCCAAAGAGGAGGTTTATGGATGTGGTGAGGGAGGACATGCATGTGGTTGGTGTGACAGAAGAAGATGCAGAGGACAGGAAGAGATGGAAACAGATGATCCGCTGTGGTGACCCCTGATGGGAGCAGCCAAAAGAAGATGCAGAAGGGGATCGGCTGCCACCTTCCATCTCTCCAGGTTCTGCATGCCTCAAGGACCTTGGGGTGGGCAGGGAAAATTGTTGCTGACCCTTCCCACTCTGGACACCTTTTTTTTTAAGGCTCTGCCCTCTTGCAAGAGGCTGAGGTCCATCAGGATAAAAACCACACACCACAAGAACAGTTTCTTCCTGGTTGCAGTGGGACTAATCAGCAGGCAATCTGCTCCCCTAGACTAATCAACAAGCCCCCTGCCCCCCACTGACACTTAATTTTTGCTGCTTTTATTTATTTTTTTCATTTTCTAGATCTGTTTTATATATATATATTATATATCACAACACAGATACAGAAAAAAAGTTTTAATGCATTGGAGTACAGGCCTGTTTCGTGCGTTGCACACTCATCAGCTACTAATGGGGTTAAACAAAGAATCATACAGTTTACGCTGCCCAACGTCATGCCCCTAATTTCGGTTGGACAGCAACCAATCAGATGAGGAAACATTCAAACTTTAACAACCAATGGAGTAGGTATTTATGATGCACAGCAACCAATGGAGGGGTAGAAAACATTACAACCAATGGGACTGGGTTTTGTTTTGAAAAGCATTTAGGGACCAGGGAACTGTTGAAATGTTGTACACTGAAAATAGAACAAGGTAATTTGTGTGAATTATACAGTGGGTTGGTGTTGGGGCACAGTTGGAAGGACAGGTAGTTAAAATATTAAAAACATATTAAAAAAACTAATACATTTCATATGTGTATCATCTAATGGGGGGGTAATAAAGACATTTTACTTATAGTTAGAAAGGAGATTTTTTTTCGGTGTCTACAGCTGGTGGCCAATTCATTACTATTATTCAAGGTGGACATATCAGGTCTGCAAATAATAAAATACTTTTCTACCTAGCACAGTTTACATCTTTTGCCCCTAACTGCATATGCACTACTCTGTAAGGATTTTCCATGAGACAGAATAACTGATATTCTTGTCTACCAATGACCAAATGTGGCAGCTTAAGGCCGTTGCATTTTTTGCATGCTCATTTCCGAAGATACTTACGTGGGATTAACAGAGGGCCCTTTTAAAATTAGGCTTTACACCCATATGAGTAGTTCAGAAACAGTGCCTGGCCCCTAAATGCTTTTCAAGACAAGCCCCAGTCTCCATTGGTTGTAATGTTTTCTACCCCTCCATTGGTTGCTGTGCATCATAAGTACCTACCCCATTGGTTGTTATAGTTTGAATGTTTCCTCATCTGATTGGTTGCTGTCCAACCGAAATTAGGGGCATGACGTTGGGCAGCGTAAACTGTATGATTCTTTGTTTAACCCCATTAGTAGCTGATGAGTGTGCAACGCACGAAACAGGCCTGTACTCCAATGCATTAAAACTTTTTTCCTGTATCCGTGTTGATATTCCACACACACACACACACATATATATATATATATATATATATATATATATATATATATATATATATATATATACACTACCGTTCAAAAGTTTGGGATCACCCAAACAATTTTGTGTTTTCCATGAAAAGTCACACTTATTCACCACCATATGTTGTGAAATGAATAGAAAATAGAGTCAAGACATTGACAAGGTTAGAAATAATGATTTGTATTTGAAATAAGATTTTTTTTACATCAAACTTTGCTTTCGTCAAAGAATCCTCCATTTGCAGCAATTACAGCATTGCAGACCTTTGGCATTCTAGCTGTTAATTTGTTGAGGTAATCTGGAGAAATTGCACCCCACGCTTCCAGAAGCAGCTCCCACAAGTTGGATTGGTTGGATGGGCACTTCTTGCGTACCATACGGTCAAGCTGCTCCCACAACAGCTCAATGGGGTTCAGAACTGGTGACTGCGCTGGCCACTCCATTACCGATAGAATACCAGCTGCCTGCTTCTGCTCTAAATAGTTCTTGCACAATTTGGAGGTGTGTTTAGGGTCATTGTCCTGTTGTAGGATGAAATTGGCTCCAATCAAGCGCTGTCCACTGGGTATGGCATGGCGTTGCAAAATGGAGTGATAGCCTTCCTTATTCAGAATCCCTTTTACCCTGTACAAATCTCCCACCTTACCAGCACCAAAGCAACCCCAGACCATCACATTACCTCCACCATGCTTAACAGATGGCGTCAGGCATTCTTCCAGCATCTTTTCATTTGTTCTGCGTCTCACAAACGTTCTTCTTTGTGATCCAAACACCTCAAACTTGGATTCATCTGTCCACAACACTTTTTTCCAGTCTTCCTCTGTCCAATGTCTGTGTTCTTTTGCCCATCTTAATCTTTTTCTTTTATTGGTCAGTCTCAGATATGGCTTTTTCTTTGCCACTCTGCCCTGAAGCCCAGAATCCCGCAGCCGCCTCTTCACTGTAGATGTTGACACTGGTGTTTTGCGGGTACTATTTAATGAAGATGCCAGTTGGGGACCTGTGAGGCGTCTGTTTCTCAAACTAGAGACTCTAATGTACTTATCTTCTTGCTCAGTTGTGCAACGCGGCCTCCCACTTCTTTTTCTACTCTGGTTAGAGCCTGTTTGTGCTGTCCTCTGAAGGGAGTAGTACACACCGGTGTAGGAAATCTTCAATTTCTTAGCAATTTCTCGCATGGAATAGCCTTCATTTCTAAGAGCAAGAATAGACTGTCGAGTTTCAGATGAAAGTTCTCTTTTTCTGGCCATTTTGAGCGTTTAATTGACCCCACAAATGTGATGCTCCAGAAACTCAATCTGCTCAAAGGAAGGTCAGTTTTGTAGCTTCTGTAACGAGCTAAACTGTTTTCAGATGTGTGAACATGATTGCACAAGGGTTTTCTAATCATCAATTAGCCTTCTGAGCCAATGAGCAAACACATTGTACCATTAGAACACTGGAGTGATAGTTGCTTGAAATGGGCCTCTATACACCTATGTAAATATTGCACCAAAAACCAGACATTTGCAGCTAGAATAGTCATTTACCACATTAGCAATGTATAGAGTGTATTTCTTTAAAGTTAAGACTAGTTTAAAGTTATCTTCATTGAACAGTACAGTGCTTTTCCTTCAAAAATATGGACATTTCAATGTGATCCCAAACTTTTGAACGGTAGTGTATATATATATATATATATATATATATATATATATATATATATATATATATATATATATATATATATATATATAATGCATCCGGAAAGTATTCACACCGCTTCCCTTTTCCCACATTTTGTTATGTTACAGCCTTATTCCAAAATGGATTAAATTCCTTTTTTTTCTCTTCAATCTACACACAATATCCCATAATGACAAAGTGAAAAAGGTTTTGTAGAAATTTTTGCAAATATATTAAAAATAAAAAAATGGAATATTGCATGTACATAAGTATTCACACCCTTTGCTATGACACTCAAAATTGAGCTCAGGTTCATCCTGTTTCCACTGATCATCCTTGAGATGTTTCTACATCTTGATTGGAGTCCACCTCTAATAAATTCAATTGATTGGACATGATTTGGAAAGGCATACACCTGTCTATATAAGGTCCCAATGTTGACAGTGCATGTCAGAGCAGAAACCAAGCCATGAAGTCAAAGGAATTGTCTGTGGACCCCCGAGACAGGATTGTATCGAGGCACAGATCTGGGGAAGGGTACAAAAAAAGCAATCGGGGGAGAAGGGCCTTGGTCAGGGAGGTGACCAAGAACCCGAAGGTCACTCTGACAGAGCACCAGCATTCCTCTGTGGAGATGGGAGAAACTTCCAGAAGGACAACCATCTCTGCAGCACTCCACCAATTAGGCTTTTATGGTAGAGTGGCCAGACGGAAGCCTCTGCTCAGTAAAAGGCACATGACAGCCCGCTTGGAGTTTGCCAGAAAGCACCTAAAGGACTCTCAGACCCTGAGAAACAAGATTCTGGTCTGATGAAACCAAGATTGAACTCGTTGGCCTGAATGCCAAACGTCACGTCTAGAGGAAACCAGGCACCTCTCATCACCTTGCTAATACCATCCCTACAGTGAAGCATGGTGGTGGCAGCATCATGCTGTGGGCATGTTTTTCAGCGGCAGGAACTGGGAGACTAGTCAGGATCGAGGGAAAGATGAATGGAGCAAAGTACAGAGAGGTCCTTGATGAAAACCTGCTCCAGAGCGCTCAGGACCTCAGACTGGGGTGAAGGTTTACCTTTCAACACGACAACAACCCTAAGCACACAGCCAAGACAACGAAAGAGTGGCTTCGGGACAAGTCTGTGAATGTCCTTGAGTGGCCCAGCCAGAGCCCAGACTTGAACCCCATTGAACATCTCTGGAAAGACCTGAAAATAGCTGTGCAGTGACGCTCCCCATCTAACTTTACAGAGCTCGAGAGGATCTGCGGAGAAGAATGGGAGAAATACCCCAAATATAGGTGTGCCAAGCTTGTAGCTTCATACCCAAGAAGACTTGAGGCTGTAATCGCTGCCAAGGGTGCCTCAACCAAGTACTGAGTAAATGGTGTGAATACTTATGTACATGCAATATTTCAGTTTTTTATTTTCAATAAATTTGCAAAAATTTCTACAAAACCTTTTTCGCTTCGTCATTATGGGGTATTGTGTGAAGATTGATGAGAAAAAAAGGAATTTAATCAATTTTGGAATAAGGCTGTAACATAAAAAAATGTGGGGAAAGTTAAGGGGTGTGAATACTTTCCGGATGCACTGTATATAATATATAGCGTTTTTTTTTAAATACTCAACTAATGAGGCGCAGAATCTCTTTATTATGGCCAGAGAAGTTCTGAAAGAAGTCATTAACCTCCATCTGGAGATAATTATGAACAGCAAACAACAAAGATAGAATACGATAAATTGGGATTGAAAGCTTTTGAATATACTATGCATTAATCACAAGATATGGAAAATGATATTGACCCAGAAAATAATTTCTTAAATAATATCAACAATAGTTGCTGCTATTACACAGATGACCAGTTTAACATGAAAGTTGTTTGATCATAAAATATCAATTATCCACTTTAACAGCAGTAGCCTATATGCCAAACTTCCAAAACATCAAAGAACGTTTAAGCCAATTCAAGAAAACATTCATTATAATAATAGCTATATCAGAGACTTTGCTCAGCCCTGAGAAGGGGCTTAAAGTTGAACGGATATGAGTGTAGGCGGGGAGACGGCGGTTGGGATAGGCTTCAGCATCCTGAGACCCAAATTCGGATAAGCGGCTTGGATAATGGATGGATGGATGGATACGAGTGTACTTATACAAACAGGAAACACAAGAATGGAGGGGGTGTGGCACTTTGGCAACCCCTAATGGGAGCAGCGGAAAGTAGTAGTAGTAGATGTGAGAAGGAATACTATAATAAAATATTAGATAATAATGAAAACAGCATTAAAGGTATATGGAGTGTATTAAACAGCATTAATCGAAATGGATATAGAAACTCAAGTTACCCTTAGTATTGTATTGATACCAGTAAGACCATAAATAATGTGGATGATGTGGTTAGTAGTGTTAATAAATTCTTTGTACGTGTGGGGCCAAAATGGGTGACCCAGAAACAACAAAAGAAGGGCGTAATGATGATTATAGTGCTGGAAATCTGAGTTAAACATTTCTTAGAGCAGTAGAAGAAAAGGAAATCATGGCTATTGTAAGCAAATGTAAGAACGAAACTTCTACTGACTTGAATGAAATTGATATGACTTTTTTGACTATGTATAGTCAAAAAAGTCATCAATGGTATTGCAAAACCAATAACTCACATCTGTAACTTGTAATTTAAAACTGGCAAATTTCCATACAAAATGAAAATCGCAAAAGTTATACCATTATATAAAACTGGGGCTAGACACCACTTTACAAATTGCAGGCCTGTTTCTTTACTTTCCCAATTCTCCAAGATATTGGAAAAACTCTACTGACAGATTAGACAAATTAATTGAGAAGCACAAATTGCTGACTGACAGCCATTGTGGATTCAGGACAAAAAGATCAACATCAATGCCACTAATTGAAATATTAGAACAACTTACTAATTGCATAGCCAAAAAAGTATGCAGTAGGACTATTTATAGATCTAAAAAAAGCTTTTGATACCATCGATCATGATATATTACTTGATAAATTGGAAAGGTATGGTATCAGAGGAGTTATGCTAAATTGGTTTAGAAGCTATTTAAGAAACAGGCAACAAGTTGTGACGATGGCTGAACATAAATCAACATGCAAGTTGATTAATTGTGGAGTCCCTCAGGGGTCAGTATTAGACGTAGAATTGTTTATTCCGTGCATAAATGTTATATACAGAGTATCAAAAATATTAAAAATTGTTCTATTTGCAGATGACACCAATATTTTCTGTTCTCGGGAGAATTTACGGCAGCTTTTGGAAGTGATCATAACAGAAATGAAAAAAAAAATTATAAAGTCTCGGGAGAATTTACGGCAGCTTTTGGAGGTGATCATAACAGAAATGAAAAAAAAATTATAAAGGTGGTTTGACATAAACTATCATTAAATGTGTACAAAACAAAGATTATGTTGTTTGGAAATTGTAAAATAAACACTCAAGTACAAATGATGATGAACAATGTCAACATCTGCTTGAAACCTCATATAAAATATGTGTGAACAAAGCTGGCAAGAAGCATTGCAGTCCAGGGAAAAACAAGGGAATTTCTGGGTCATAAAGCATTGTACACACTATATCGTTCACTTGCATTTCCATATCTGAATTGCTGTGTGGTGGTATGGGGTAACACCTACAAAAGCAACCTACATCCATTATGCATACTGCAAAAAGATTCAAAATTATAATTAACAATGTAGGATTTCGCGAAGACACTAACACACTGTTTTTAAAGTCACATGCCTTGAAGTTAATGGATCTCATAGAATTTAACACAGCTCAAATAATGTATAAAGCAAGAAATAATTTGCTACCGGGTAATATACAAAACCGTTCTTCGACAGAGAGGGGGGTTATAATTTGAGAGGAAAGTTTAAGAAACACTGTGTTTGTACAACTATGTGTATTTCAGTTGTTCGGGTGAATTAGTGGAAGAGTTTAGATGTGGAACTTAAGCAATGTACAAACATTATTCAGTTCAAAATTATGTACAAAAATATTTTTAAGAGATAAAGATGAGGAAGGGCTGTGATAACTATTTAAGTTTTATATTATTGACACTGGATGATATTTGGATTGTACATAGAATTGGAATAATTGTTTAAAAATTGTATCTCTACTACTACTTTCGGCTGCTCCCGTTAGGGGTCGCCACAGCGGATCATCCATTTCTATTTCTTCCTGTCTTCTGCGTCTTCCTCTGTCATACCAGCCACCTGCATGTCTTCCCTCACCACATCCATAAACCTCCTCTTTGGCCTTCCTCTTCTCCTCTTCCCTGGCAGCTCCATATTCAGCATCCTTCTCCCAATATAACCAGGATCTCTCCTCCGCACATGTCCAAGCCATCTCAGTCTTGCCTCTCTTGCTTTGTCTCCAAACCGTCCAACCTGAGCGGTCCCTCTAATATAATCGTTCCAAATCCTGTCCTTCTTCGTTACTCCCAGTGAAAATCTTAGCATCTTCAACTCTGCCACCTCCAGCTTCACCTCCTGTCTTTTCGTCAGTGCCACTGTCTCCAAACCATATAACATAGCTGGTCTCACAACCATCTTGTAAACGTTCCCTTTAACTCTTGCTGGTACCCTTCTGTCGCAAATCACTCCTGACACACTTCTCCACCCACTCCACCCTGCCTGCACTCTCTTCTTCACCTCTCTACTGCACTCCCCGTTACTTTGGACAGTTGACCCCAAGTATTTAAACTCAAATGCCTTTGTCACCTCCACTCCTTGCATCCTGACCATGCCACTGTCCTCCCTCTCATTCACGCATAGGTATTCCGTCTTGCTCCTACTGACTTTCATTCCTCTTCTCTCCAGTGCATACCTCCACCTCTCCAGGCTCTTGTTTAAAAATTGTATATAAGATAAATATCCAAAGGAGTTGAATCAAGTGCAACTGGAGTTGGTATATATCCGTGAAGACGTTTCGCCTCTCATCCAAGGGGCTTCCTGGATGAGAGGCGAAACGTCTTCACGGATATATACCAAGTCCAGTTGCACTTGATTCAACTCCTTTGGATAACCATGACCTGGATGAATGAGAACATTCACAGATATATAAGATAAAGATTATGAGTTAATTGATGAATAGTCGAGGAAGGGTAGGAATACATTACTGTATACTTCCTTCTACTCCTTTTTGAACATCCATCCATTATCCAAACCGTTTTTCCTGCTCTCAGGGTCCTGGGGATGCTGGAGCCTATCCCAGCAGTCATTGGGCGGCAGGTGGGGGGACACCCTGGACAGGCCACCAGACCATCACACAGGGCCGACACACACACACACACATACCTCGGGACAATTTAGTATGGCCGATTCACCTGACCAACATGTCTTTGGACTGTGGGAGGAAACCGGAGCCTCCGGAGGAAACCAATGCAGACACGGGGAGAACATGCAAACTCCACACAGAGGATGACCCGGGATGATCCCAAGGTTTGACTACCTACCCCGAGGCTCGAACCCAGAACCTTCTTGCTGTGAGGCGACCGTGTTTTGAACATGTAATATTTAAGTTGTGTTGTTTATGAGAATTTGTTTATTGAGTTTGTTGTGTAGGTTTATTGTTCATTTCATTATATTATTGTTTTGTTTTTATCTGTTTTGTTTTTTTATTTTTTTCATTCATTCATTCATTCATTCATACAAGTGGCTGAAATGAGTTTTTTTATTTTTTTACATGTTCAAAATAAAATAAATCAAACCAAATGTATATTTTTTCACATACTAATTTTTCTTCATTTTTATTTTATCTTATTTTATTCTCTGTACCAACAACGCCAAGCTAAATTCCCAGTGCATCTAATGCACATGGCAATAAAAGAATTTCTGATTCTGATGATTATTTACCCAACCCTTCAAGGTAACCCTGCAGATAAGAAGCTTGCTTTAGTCATGGTCTTTTGCAAGAGACAAACTGCTTATTATTGATGGATTGTACTTGTGCTGTGCTCAGCAAGGGCTATTTGGTGATACCGAAGAGTTTGGACAACAGTGTAAGGCAATATCAGAGCAAGAGCCTCAGTAGCTGTCCCATACTGAAATGCTGGGAATCTCAAGACAAGTATTTTCTCAGGGGTTTAAAAAAGGTTTCCAAAGTATACAAAATAGGACATGTTTTCTAGTGGCCTTGTGAAGGCCTTGGTTGTCATTCAGGGTTCTGGTGGCCTTCACTTAATGTTTTGAGCAATGTGTGCTTTATTCAATAGAAGCACATATAATTTTGTTCTTTGGCTTATCAAGACAGAAGTATAGGTGCAGGCTGGATCATTGGCTCAGCAGCTCAGAGCAATTGCTTTGATAGTGAAACTTCTTCTGACCAAATACCCTGCAAAATGTTTCTGCAGTATGTGGCCAAATCAACCAAATAACAACAATTTTAAAAGTATTTGCCTTGTAGTTAAGTGCAGGCTCATCTAATTGGGCCTTAAGTGTGCTACATACCTGCTTGCCACAAATAATGGCAAATAACACTTTTTGCCTACAACCTGAATTTGCACTTTTCAAACTAAGTAGTTCTTTTACATCTGTGAAAGAATTGCTTTGGAAACAAATTACACATACATGAGTGGCTTTCTTTTAAATGTGATGCATTCACAAGACCCAGGGAGTAAATTATAACAAGCTGTTTGATTGCGTGTACAATTTAGTTTCCGTAAGTTGCAAATGGCAGTTACAAAATTGCTTAATGGGAGTGTTTTGGCAGATTTTCATGGTGCCTAGTCAGGGGTGCACCTGGTACAGAGCTTAGAACAATGAGTACTGAGATGGTGCTTGTGCTAGCCAAGTCTATTCTTTATTATAGCCCAAATCCAGTGGTAGCAATTTTTTTCCCTGCTGAGACTGATTCTTACTGTTGATTAAGCACAGGTTTAATCATTGTTGAGGCCTTGTGTTGGCGGTACTCGGCCTCGCCTCCCACCAGAGTAAGCCTCTGGCTGATTATAACACACATGCTGATAACAGTATTCATATCTCGTACCTGGGGGTAGTGAAATGTCTCCCTGATTATTTAATGCAGTCTTATAACAGCTTGTAGGAGACTTCACAGCTTGCCTCAACTGTGGGTGTAGAATGCATGCTGTCAACAAAAGTTGTTGATGGCTCCCAGGTACAACAAATCAAAAAACAACAAAACAATACCATGCTCTTTCTACCCATTTCAGGAGAGGAAAATACACCAGGCTGGTTCTGTGGGGAGGACGAAGGGAAGTCTATGGCTCCATTTTGGTGTCCGCTGCTGGCATGTCGCATGCCTGTCTTTGCCACCAAATCACCAGACAGAAAGGTGAGTCTTTAGCTGCACAACAGGATCACTCCAATTCAACCAAAGTCATATCAGGGTCAGTTCAGGTCAAGCTACCTTCAGCCAAGTCAGATTTTTTTCAAGTTTAACAAATAAGATAAAAACAAGACAACAGCATGCTCTCCCCTGCAAATAATGCACTTTCCTTCTAACCAATCAGTGGAGCAAATTAAGAAAGCCTTGGGCATATAACTGTTTTCAAAGGTTCACAATAATGGAATCTAGTAAAATCCACAAAATCTGGCATATATATTATGGGTCTGGATTCAAAGTCACAGAGCAAGGCTAGCTGAATGTGTGCAATAAAATTCATACCATTCGTATTTGCAATTTTGGATATATAAGGAAACGACTGAGCAATGGAGCAACCCCACCACCATCACTCCCCACCCTCCAACACTCATATTTTCATAAGCCTAAAGGTGCTGGTGAGATGCCTCATGACCCTACATTTTTGAAAAATTTGACCTGTGGTGTCCAAGATATTGAGTGTGAGAAACAGCTATCCAAATGAAAGATGTGTTGCCCAGCTCAGACTCTTTGGTGTTAATTTAAGCAATGAGATGCCTCATTCCCCGAAGTTCCATCAATATTCAATCGGTTGTAAATGATAGACTAACCCTAACATGGATGAAGGATGATGCTCTCTTTCAGTGACTCTTTTTTTCTTTCTTTTTTTACCCTCCAAATTTGATAGTAGCGGGACAAGAAAACAAACACACTTATTAGATGAAAGACAGGAAACATGTTAACTACATTTGTACCGATGTTTCTGTGCGATGAAAGTTTTATTCTTCCTTAACACGTGATTTACGAGGAAGAAGTGGTGTTTGCTATAAAGCCTACTGCTTTCACACATTTCCAATAAAAAAAGAGACACTGGAGCTTCTGCCCACTCTTGGACTGTATGTCATTTATGAGGTGTTTGGATCTATACTAAGCAAGTTGAACAGTCAGCATATGAGTTCCAGACTTCAGCAACAGTCGAATGTATATTCCCATTTATTAAGTAAAATGCAGTCAATCAAATTCCGTGGGTTCAAACTGTATCTAGTTTATTTTGCCATGTAAGAGTGGAGTCTGTTTTGGTATGAGCACAACATGTACATTTCTCAGCTTCCTGTTGCTTGCTGCTCGAGGCAATTTTGCTATTGTTCATAAGCTTCGTAGCCACTGTAATTTCATTCCAATGAACAACTGCTGTCTTAGAAAAAAAATCACCCGGGTAACATAAAAACAAAGGTGATGGACAACATTTTCAACTGATATCACCATGTGAACTTTTAACCAGTTCTCCAGACCTTATTTTTATTTATTTTTTTGTCTTTTATTGGTAAATTCAGTGATGTTTGTCCAGTTTTTCTTCCAGGCCCTGTGTGGCTATACAAAGGTAGGGCAATGCCTCTCACTCTCAACCTTAAACTGTCAGAGCAATTTTAATTTCACAAAAGCAGGAGCCTCCTCTTAAGCCCGTCAGTGCATAGTGATGACAGAATCTTCATTTTAATGAAGATCGTGTTGATAGAGATCATACCGCCATTAACCACAGTCATTTCCCATTGAAAGCAATCAAAGTGCACTTGCTCTGCTCTACCAGCTAAAAATACACTGACTCAAATGGCAATAGCAATTTTATTTTATATGGCACATTTCATTACAAGTAAGCTCAATATGCTTTACATTAAAAGACAAAATATAACATAGGCATAAATATGGGTAACATAGCTAAGAATATAGGCATGAGTAAAATGCAGAAACTGAATCAGTGAAGCATGCACCCAATGCATATTAAACATACCAAACATACCATACTACTACAACTACTATTTTTTTTTCTTTTTTTTTGGGATTTTTTTCTCCCTTTTTCACCCCAATTGTGTTCGGCCAATAACCCACTCTTCTGAGCCGTCTCAGTCACTGCTCCACCCCCTCTGCCGATCAGGGGAGGGCTGCAGGCTACCACATGCCTCCTCCAATACATGTGGAATTGCCAGCCACTTCTTTTCACCTGACAGTGAAGAGTTTCACCAGGGGGACATAGTGCATGGGAGGATCATGTTATTCCCCCCAGATCCCCCTCCCCCCTGAACAAGCGCCCCAACTGACCAGAGGAGGCGCTAGTGCAGCAACCAGGACACATACCCACATCCACTTTCCCACCTGTAGACATGGCCAATTATGTCTGTAGGGACGCCCAACCAAGCCGGAGGTAACACAGGGATTTGAACTGGTGATCCCCATGTTAGTAGGCAACGGAATAGACTGCCACACCACCGGGATGCCCTACTACTACTAAATTAATTAAACATACCATACAACAATTAAAATCCTAAAAAAACATCAAAAGGGTGAGCTCACTCAAAGACACGCTGCCTCTGCTTCTGGAATGCCAGCATGCTATGTAAAAATCACACACTGGGGTGCGATTATGCCTCCTTTCTTTGGCTCAGTGTGAAAAACAAAAAGCAAAAAAAGCAAAGTCGGCATGAAGACAAGTCTTCATCATGGCAGTATTGCGGGATCTCTGTGTGAAAATGCTTCTAGACTATGGGAATGCACGGTGACACAGGAACCTGACCTCGTGATGATGGCTGAAGAACTGACGATCGATAGTCTGTTAAGACGTTAAGAGCCTCTCATAGATCAAATGGCCAGCACAGGTGAGACAAAACCTAAAAGGGTTTTGGGTGTCGGTGGAAATGGTATGAAATCAATTTGCAGAGGCTGAAAGATGATATTTCCAGCCACATTTGGGCTGTAATGTGGTTATGGGTCTGAGTGAGCAAGGTGGGTGGGTGGTGGTGGGGAGCAGAATTACCATGGCTATCGGGGGAGGATTTTATAAAGTGATCATGTGATTATCTTAATGGCTGTGGGATCCCAAGCATAAATCAATATCCGACATTAGATTAAGACCTAGACACTAACCCATAATCTGCTAGCCATGTTGACCAGAAAGGAGGGTGAGGTGAAACAACAGCTGGAAGACTGGAGTAACGTACCTTTGACATTGCTGTACTGTGTGCAGAGGGATTTCTCAGAGGATCTCACAAACCTTCTGGCACATTCAAGTCTCAAGTCTCTTACACCTGGCGGGAAACTGAGCCAAGTTAATTAATATATGTTGAGCCGGCGGGACCTCGCTGTCTTGGAGGATTTACTCACATTCCCCACTTCTAGAGGAAACAAATAAGGCACCTGAGCACACCAGTGACCGGCACAGCAGTTATGTCACTTGTGTGGTTTACCATGGAATTGTCTCACAGGCCTGTTTTCGCCAACAGATGTGAGTCTGTGTCGATGAGAAGATTTTTGGTTTCACAGTAGACACCAGAAACTCCAGAAAATAACCAGGTTTGGCAATGCCATTGAGGCTGTTGTGGGTATTTGGAGGAGGTCTCTCTCTCTCTCTTGTTCTCTCTCTCTCTTTATATATATATACAGTGCGTCCGGAAAGTATTCACACCTCTTCACTTTCCCCACATTTTGTTATGTTACAGCCTTATTCCAAAATGGATTAAATGCCTTTTTTTTCCTCATCAATCTACATACAATACCCCATGATGACAAAGCAAAAAAGGTTTTGTAGAAATTTTTGCAAATTTATTGAAAATAAAAAACGGAAATATTGCATGTACATAAGTATTCACACCATTTACTCAATACTTGGTTGAGGCACCCTTGGCAGCGATTACAGCCTCAAGTCTTCTTGGGTACAAAGCTACAAGCTTGGCACACCTATATTTGGGGTATTTCTCCTATTCTTCTCTGCAGATCCTCTCGAGCTCTGTAAGGTTGGATGGGGAGCGTTGCTGCACAGCTATTTTCAGGTCTTTCCAGAGATCTGCAATGGGGTTCAAGTCTGGGCTCTGGCTGGGCCACTCAGGGACATTCACAGACTTGTCCCGAAGCCACTCTTTCGTTGTCTTGGCTGTGTGCTTAGGGTCGTTGTCGTGTTGAAAGGTAAACCTTTGCCCCAGTCCAAGGTCCTGAGCGCTCTGGAGCAGGTTTTCATCAAGGACCTCTCTGTACTTTGCTCCATTCATCTTTCCCTCGATCCTGACTAGTCTCCCAGTTCCTGCCACGGAAAAACATCCCCATAGCATGATGCTGCCACCACCATGCTTCACTGTAGGGATGGTATTAGCAAGGTGATGAGAGGTGCCTGGTTTCCTCCAGACGTGACGTTTGGCATTCAGGCCAACGAGTTCAATCTTGGTTTCATCAGACCAGAGAATCTTGTTTCTCAGGGTCTGAGAGTCCTTTAGGTGCTTTCTAGCAAACTCCAAGCGGGCTGTCATGTGCCTTTTACTGAGCAGAGGCTTCCGTCTGGCTACTTTACCATAAAGGCCTGATTGGTGGAGTGCTGCAGAGATGGTTGTCCTTCTGGAAGTTTCTCCCATCTCCACAGAGGAATGCTTGAGCTCTGTCAGAGTGGCCATTGGGTTCTTGGTCACCTCCCTGACCAAGGCCCTTCTCCCCCGATTGTTCAGTTTGGCTGGGCGGCCAGCTCTAGGAAGAGTCCTGGTGGATCCAAACTTCTTCTAGTATTTACGAATGATGGAGACCACTGTGCTCTTTGGGACCTTCAAAGCTGTAGACATTTTTTCGTCCCCTTCCCCAGATCTGTGCCTCGATACAATCTTGTCTCAGAGGTCCACAGACAATTCCTTTGACTTCATGGCTTGGTTTCTACTCTGACATGCACTGTCAACAGTAGGACCTTATATAGACAGGTGTGTGCCTTTCCAAATCATGTCCAATCAATTGAATTTACTAGAGGTGGACTCCAATCAAGATGTAGAAACATCTCAAGGATGATCAGTGGAAACAGGAGGAACCTGAGCTCAATTTTGAGTGTCATAGCAAAGAGTGTGAATACTTATGTACATGCAATATTCCAATTTTTTATTTTTAATAAATTTGCAAAAAAATTCTACAAAATCTTTTTCACTTTGTCATTATGGGGTATTGTGTGTAGATTGAAGAGAAAAAAAAGGAATTTAATCCATTTTTGAATAAGGCTGTAACATAACAAAATGTGGGGAAAGGGAAGCGGTGTGAATACTTTCCGGATGCACTGTATATGCATTTTATTTTAATGTTGATTGTAGGGTTGCACATTTTGTGCATTTTTCTTAACAGAGTTAAGCACATTTAACAATCAATCAATTAGTCATTAAAAATTGATGATACAAAACGCCCATCTTTTTCTCATTTTAAGTTTTATTTAAGCAATTCTAGTGGCACATTAGTTATGTGAAACATTAATTCCTGAAGAATAAGCAATTTAAACAAACAGAATAATAAAATAATGCTCTCTGCTCTTGTCCACCCATCCTTATCCAACCAATGGCACCGCCAAACAAAACAATGTCAAATGGGCACAATTACTGCCATTTCTAGACTAACAAGTCATACAAAACCAAACCCCTTTTTTTAACTAAACAGAAAGTGCTATATAAAAGGGAAAAATACTCCAAATCTCTCCACAATAAACTTAAATTTTACTGGTTTGTATTAAAGAAAATTAACATATATTACTTGATAAATAATATACTGCATTGAAGAAGCGGTCCTGACCACTTAGTGTAACAGTCGAAATTGTGGGGTGTGCCTTTGAGACGGGGGTGTGCTGTGTCATCTAGGAGCAACTTTTTTTTTTTAACAAATGGCGTCGCTCCTGGGCGACACAATGCAACCCTGTCTTGAAGGTGCATTTCTCAATTTCGACTGTTACACTAAGTGGTCGGGACCGCTTCTTCCTTTGACGTGCCAGTAGTTTTTCTGAACTGCCAAGGTGAAGTACGTCTTCTTGTGATATAAAAGTTAATATATGTGAGCTTTGCACAAGTGGTGCACAAAACATACATTTTAATCAATTAAATTCTCAACGGCTATTAATGATTTATCATTGACATTCCTAGTTGATTGGGAAAAACAGTGACAACATTGTATTTCTTTTCTTTCTTTTTTTTTTAACTTTTTTTTATTGAACAAATGGACCAAAAGACTAGGAACCAATGAAAGGTTTAAAGGATGGAAGCATAGGACTGACTCACTATGCTCTGGCAAGGTGGATGTGGCAAGGCTGGGTGTATAAGTATAGTGTGGTTCTCTGCGTTGTGTAGTTTGTTGGTGTGACCGACGACGCTACGACGACCAGGTAGGTGATATCGTATTTATTGCCATCGGGAGCCTGTATGAAAACAGCACATATGTAGCAGTGAATAGGTCTCTTTCTGCATACAGTGCCCACAGCCGTCTCTTTCAAAGTTCAGAGCGAAAGGGTGACAAAACTGCACACACTTCACTGTGACACTGAATTATTTTTTCATTACAAGTTCTTTTTGTTAACATAAATGATACAAAACCCATATAAAATGGTGTACAAAATAGCTTGCAATTCCCCCTTAAAATAAAGAAATAACATTAAATCAAAATAACAAACCCCCCATACCTGTACGAAAACAGTACACCGCAGTAAATATACAGGTCTCCTTCCGCATGCAGTGCCCACAGACTGCAATTGATTCGCCAACAACGCTATTTTCAGTACGAGTGGGCAACAGCACATTCTAGTGGACACCCTAACAATGCATGCCCACACTAGAACATGTGCAGTTACCATCACATTTTCTACGCTTTAAATCCACGTAAATGAACAGAATAGTTGAGAATTGCCATTCTTTATAATGCATATCAAATTAAAGACTCAGTCGACAATCTAGCGTAACAACGTCACTCTGCTACATCAGGAGTAGGGTTGATTGCGCTCTCTCACACACACACACACACACACACACACACACACACATATATATATATTTATATAATATATATAGGTCCCTGTGACTGCCTGGCAGCCTATCCATGGTGTCTCCCTGCCTGCTGCCCAATGACTGCTGGGATAGGCTCCAGCATCCCCGCAACCCTGAGAGCAGGGTAAGCAGTTCAGATAATGGATGGATGGATTTTATATATAGTATATAATTTTGTCAAAAAAAACACTCAATGGTAGGGAAACTGCTCAACAAATAAGGAGCAAAATAATCCAGTGAGTCAAGTAAATTATTTATGAGACGGTACAAGCCTGTTTCATGCCATAAGCAATCAAGCAATCAGTGAATTTTTGAATGTCACACCTCTCCCTGCCCCATTGGACGTTGTGCACGTGATGTGCATGACAAGGGAGTAAATGGTATGTTCTTTCCCGAGTGGCTTTATTGACAACTGATGATTGCCTGTGGCATGAAACAGGCTTGCACTGTCTCATAAAGAATTTACGTGGCTCACTGGATGTATATATATGTAGAGAGAGAGAGAGAGAGGGAGAGAGAGAGTAATGTGCATGGATAAGTAGACATGTTGGCCCTTGGTTAACGGGTCTGACCCTTTTGTCGATTGGTTAACGTTGTCGCTTGCGGAGTAGGAGACATAGGTGCGCGTCCCGGCTGTGCCGACGATCTCCCAGACTGCCCCCCAAATTGGCTACAATATATATAGCGTTTTTTTCCAAAACCATCAATGGTGTTGTGAGTGCTCGACTAATGAGGAGCGGAATATCAACACGGATACAGGAAAAAAGATTTTAATACATTGCAGTACAGGCCTGTTTTGTGCGTCTCGCACTCATCAGCTGCTAATGTGTTTCAACAAAGAATCATACAGTTTACATTGTCCAGTGTCACACCCCTAATTTCGGTTAGACAGCGACCAATCAGATGGGGAAACATTCAAATTATAACAACCAATGGGGTAGGTACTTATGATGCACAGTAACCAATGGAAGGGTAGAAAACATTACAACCAATGGGACTACAGTGCCCTGGCCCCTAAATGCTTTCAAATCAAACTCCATTCCCATTATTTGTAATGTTTTCTACCCCTCCATTGGTTGCTGTGCATCATAAGTACCTACCCCATTGGGTAGGAAATTAGGTGCGTGACGCTGGACAACGTAACAGTGTGATTCTTTGTGAATAAAACATTAGCAGCTAATGAGTGCGAGACGCATGAAACAGGCCTGTACTGCAATGTATTAAAATCTTTGTTCCTGACACACACACACACACACACACACACACACACACACACACACACACACACACACACACACACATACATATATATCTGTCTTTGTAGAGCACACATCTGTGTACATTACACATTACACAAGGGACTATAGGAATGGATGCCTGGGTTTCAGAAGTCCCAAAAGCTAAGAAGAGCCCCTCCTTTTTCTGACTAAAGAGAAGGTAGCATTAAATAGAGTGACTTTAAGTCCTTCATGCAGAGCAGACTGTGATTAGGGGCTTAACTCAGCAGCACCCAGCCCCCCTCCCCATCCTTCTCAGTGTCTCCATCCCTGCCTCAGCCACTGCCTCTGGGACAGACACACGCCTCTGTGTGCCAAAGCTCCACAACATCTCTTTCTTTAGATCTGGCAGCTTCCCTTGGCAGTCTGAGTTACAGTGAGCAAAGGATGAAGTAAAGGAAAGAGAAGAAGAAGCAAGAAAGAGAGAGAGAAAAAGAGAGGCCAGATTATGAGAGATGTGGCCAAAGGGGATGATGCCATTTCCCGCAGAAAATAAAGTTTTAAAGCAGCGTAGCATGAACAACATGCATGGGGTCACCCAAGGGAGCTCAGCCCACTGCTCTCTGCACCATGGTCCACTCAGTGGGAGATGGAGAGGGCTGCCGGGCAAAGTCGTTAGCCACCGGAGATAAACCTTATCACAAGTATCCTTTGAGTGAGAAGAGCGGGGGCAGACTCACTCCTTCCTTCCGTTCCACACTCTCTCTCTCTCTCTCTCTCTCTCTCTCTCTCTCTCTCTCTCTCTCTCTCTCTCTCTCTCTCTCTCTCTCATTCTGTGCTTTGCTCTCAGACACACACCAGTCGGCGCACATACACTCACTGGCCACTTTATTAGGTACACCTTGCTAGTACCGGGTTGGACCCCCTTTTGCCTTCAGAACTGCCTTATTCGTGGCATAGATTCAACAAGGTACTGGAAACATTCCTCAGAGAGTTTGGTCCGTATTGACATAATAGCATCATGCAGTTGCTGCAGATTTGTCGGCTGCACATCCATGATGCGAATCTCCCGGTCCACCACATCCCAAAGGTGCTCTATTGGATTGAGATCTGGTGACTGTGGAGGCCATTTGAGTACAGTGAACTCATTGTCATGTTCAAGAAACCAGTCTGAGATGATTCGAGCTTTATGACATGGCGCGTT
Organism: Lampris incognitus; assembly: GCF_029633865.1. Classification (NCBI taxonomy): domain Eukaryota; kingdom Metazoa; phylum Chordata; class Actinopteri; order Lampriformes; family Lampridae; genus Lampris; species Lampris incognitus. The sequence goes on from NC_079212.1 coordinate 109,357,982, forward strand.
ATCCTGCTGGAAGTAGCCATCAGAAGATGGGAACACTGTGGTCATAAAGGGATGGACATGGTCAGCAACAATACTCAGGTAGGCTGTGGCGTTGACACGATGCTCAATTGGTACTAAGGGGCCCAAAGTGTGCCAATAAAATATCCCCCACACCATTACACCACCACCACCAGCCTGAACCGTTGATACGAGGCAGGATGGATCCATGCTTTCATGTTGTTGACGCCAAATTCTGACCCTACCATCCGAATGTCGCAGCAGAAATCGAGACTCATCAGACCAGGCAACGTTTTTCCAGTCTTCTATTGTCCAATTTTGGTGAGCCTGTGCGAATTGTAGCCACAGTTTCCTGTTCTTAGCTGACAGGATTGGCACCCGGTGTGGTCTTCTGCTGCTGTAGCCCATCTGCCTCAAGGTTCGACGTGTTGTGCGTTCAGAGATGCTCTTCTGCATACCTCGGTTGTAATGAGTGGTTATTTGAGTTACTGTTGCCTTTCTATCAGCTCGAACCAGTCTGGCCATTCTCCTCTGACCTCTGGCATCAACAAGGCATTTTCGCCCACAGAACTGCCGCTCACTGGATATTTTCTCTTTTTCGGACCATTCTCTGTAAACCCTAGAGATGGTTGTGCGTGAAAATCCCAGTAGATCAGCAGTTTCTGAAATACTCAGACCAACCCGTCTGGCACCAACAACCATGCCACGTTCAAAGTCACTTAAATCACCTTTCTTCCCCATTCTGATGCTCGGTTTGAACTGCAGCAGATCGTCTTGACCATGTCTACATGCCTAAATGCATTGAGTTGCTGCCATGTGATTGGCTGATTAGAAATTTGCGTTAACGAGCAGTTGAACAGGTGTGCCTAATAAAGTGGCCGGTGAGTGTAAGTCGTAATTTGCAGTGTTTCTGAGACACCAAATCAGACATCTCAGTTTAATAGGCAAGCTGCATCCTGATGTTCCATGTTGTTTTAAAGAGTCCCTACATGCGCTGTATTAGCCATGAGTGGTTAAAACAGCACATGCTGCTTTGAACGATTTTGGCAGCTGCCCCAAATTTAGGTTGTGGGGGACTGGGTGGGGGGGTGTTTAATCACCGAAGCAGTAGTGGGTAAAATGACTATGGTATCGATTTTTCTCAGGGCAAAATCAAATGCTAGAGGGAAAGTAAAACTATAATATATAATAATTGTATACTATAAAATCTGCGATTTAGTGAAATGTGCATGATGGGGAGATTATCAATGGGTTGTTGGCAACCATTACAGCATGACCAAATGCATTGATTTTGAGATTGACAGTGAATATTGTTTTAGTGTTTGATGGAAATAGAGTTTTGCATGTTATTGGCAGCTGTATTCTCATGCATTTACTGTTGCTAGTACCGTATCAAAACTTTTAACCTCCTTATTGTTCTGCATGAAAGTACCCTTTCATAAGAAATATGAATGTAAGAAAAAAAAAACGAAAACATGAGACATTATCATTTTTTTTTATTTCATGTCAAACCTCAGAGATTTTCTTTTACTTGTGGAAAATGATGTTAGCTACAGTTGTTGATGTTAGCTAGCTGTAGGTGTTAGTAAATTATATTTACCAAGCTGGACCAGATCCACCGATCCTTTTTATTTCCCAGTCTGAAGACACAAGTGTTACAGAAATGTGCTTTGTTTGTTCCATAAAATGTTTCTTTTAGTTTCTGTGCACTAGTCTGAGGCCAAACTAATGAATGGCCAACAATGTGATGGCTCAAGGTGGGGACATCGTGCTCCGCAGCATCACATATTGCATTGAGGGTAGGAAATAGTAAATGACGTGTCCATCACTCAAAAAGGTTCCCTTCCTTTTCTTTGTGAATTTTCTTAATACTTCAGGTACACACTCAGCATCTGTTTGAAGAACATGTACCTGTATCGCTCTGACCACTCTCAAAAGATGTGCACATGCACAGTATTTCAAAAAGAGCTGATCGGAATTATTTTGCTGTATAATGATTTAAAAAAAAATTCACTCCTCCTTTAGTGTAAAATAACCTTTTCCTTTGCAACTCTAAGGGGCTCTTAAAGATCCAAAGCTACAAAGAATTTCAAAATAGTAAAAGGACATGTTTCCAGACTTCGCTTATGAGGCATTAGGCGAGGACAGGGTTGAGGATGGCTGCTATGCCAGAGCTCTTATAATACCTTGGGGGAATTCATCATGTATGCTTTGAAGTGCAGAATGACAAACTGGAAAAGGGGTTTGGGTGCATCAGGGTTAGCTTCCTCTCTCTTTTTCTCAGAGGATTAGCTTGTGTGTCTCAGCTCAGAAAGTGGCAAAAACTGCTCACATCTCTCCCCTAATACACTCTGTTAGTTTATATTGATCTTACACAGTAGATCACAGGGAACAGGGTCATTTTCTATAATTTTTTATTTTATTTATTTATTTTAGGGTGGGTCCAGCTGGGGTTCATGATTTTGAAATCTAATAAACACATTGCAGCAATGATTCCTTCCATGTCCTTTGGCCCTGCGTTACACCGGTTGGTGTCTGTGTGCTTGGTGCCTGATCTGGCTGGTGGTTTTCGGGAGCGTGTTATATGCATCACTCAGCGTCTCATCCATCTTCCCCGCTGATGGAGTGATAAGAGAGCAGGAGCGTGTGTTGAGTCGGCCTCATGAAAGTGACTGGGAGTGCAGAAAATGAGCTTGTTGAGCCACATCACTGGCGGTGGGCGATTTGTTGATGGCTCTATCTATAGGCACGTTTGGTGAATCACTGATTTACAACTGCAAGGATCCAAACCTGTTACAGCCAGGTTGAAGAAAGGGGCTCGACATGATGGCCGTCATCTGCAACACAGATGAGATGTTGTGCTACGAAATATGGATCAAAAAGGAGAGGGATAGTGAGGGATAAGGTGCCCTTTTCCTGATGATATGCCTATCTGATGATTTAATTCATTCTCAACCCCATGGCATGTTTTCCTTTTTCTTTTTTTTGTGTATGCTTTTTTTGGGGGGGGGGCGGTAAAGTTATCAACTTGATGCCTTATGCAATCCTTCCTCTGTTCTACTTGAAGGTCATTCTTTTCTTTTCATAGAAGCAGATATCAGCCACCTCTCTGATTTGTGGAGAACAGATGCTACAGCATGGATTAAAAGCTCTTCTTCAACACAGATCCACTGGGGCGTAGCAACCCCCCCTGCTCCTCCTCACATCTTCTATTCTTCAGTGATATCCTTCTGGCAAACACCAAAACACAAACAGCGGGTTGCAAAAAGAAGCTCCTGTGACTGTTTTGAGAGAGCTTGACTTACCCACAGATGTATTTCAGAGCCCACTTAAAGACCAGGGATGGGAATTATGTCTCCATTGCTAAATTAATTTGAATCATCCCTAATTTTGTCAGCTGTGTCTTGTTGTATAGCTCTTCTCTGGCTATTTGTATTGTCAGATTTAGTTATTTCTCCCTGCTTCCAAACTGTATTTGAGAATCAAAGAAGGTTGAATCAGTTCATCTGGATACAACATTTATTGACAGATATATTTCATCACTCATCTAAGTGACATCTTCAGTCTAAACTGACTGCAGGTCTCCTCACCCCTTATAAATAATACAGTTGTATAACGACTGAAACCAGCGACCAGTTTCATATGCAAATATGGGTGTGACCATTAACTAGAGTTTGAATGGCCATGTGCACAATTCGCAGGGGATTTGGGAATGTTTGTAATCACAACATTGTAAAATGGCGACATATGTACTCTTAGCCCCCCCCCCCCCCATACATACACACACACACTCGGTTCAGGGATGGTCATTCCCTCTTTACATAGATGACCTCTTTGACTCCCCGTTCAAACCAGCGTTCCTCCCTATCAAGGGTGTGCACAACCTCATCCTTGAAGGAGTGGCCACTGGCCTGTAGATGGGTGTAGACTGGAGTCCTGGTCTGACGCGTCAGCTCTTCTGTGTTGTGCCGTTCTCTTGGCCAGTGTCTGTTTATTTTCCCCAATGTACAAGTCATGGCAAGTGTCCTCCTGACACTCAACAGCATACACTATATTTTTCTGTTTGTGCCAGAGGACCCGATCCTTGGGATGGACCAATTTCTGGCGCAGCGTGTTTTGGAGTTTGAAAGCAACTCAGACGCAGTGTTTGGAAAATACGCATCTCAGCTTTTCCGACACTCACGCCACATACGCAATCACCACTGGTTTACGCTTAGGCAGCTGTTGTCCTTCTCATTGATTGGCTGGTGCACTGTTTGGGTGTCTTCCTGGCTTTGACAAATGCCTAGTTAGGATAAGCAGACTTAATCACGGCCTGTTTAATGTGGGATAGCTCCCCTTCCCCGGCCGCTGTGTCGGTGAAGATGTTGTCAGCTCAGTGGTACAGCGTCCTGATGACTCCTAGTTGTGCTCCAGTGGATGATGAGAGTAAAACCTGAAGTATTGATCAGTATGTGTTGGTTTACGGTAAACATCAACAATCAAATGTCCCCCATCACCAATTGCAATTTCACAGTCTAAGAAGGCTAATCTCTCATTTTTCACATCCTCCCTGGTGAACTTGATGTGGTTGTCCACAGAGTTAATGTGGTCAGTGAAATGTGGTATATCCAGAGACTTGATTTTAACCCAGTTGTCATCCACAAATCTGAGCCAATGGCTAGGTGGTGTCACTGGATAGGACATCAGATCCTCCATATACAAGTTGGCCACTACAGGTGAGACTGGGGAACCCATAGCACACCCATACCTCTGCCTATAGTGCTGCCCCCTGTATGTGAAGTACGTAGACTGAAGACGTAGTTTCAGGAGCAGACATACTTGGTCAGTGTGAAGGGTGGTCCTATTGCTAAGGGTGGGGTTGTTTTGTAATTTCATATGGACTACCTCCAATGCTTCATCAACAGGAATGCATGTGAAGAGACAAATTCATAAAAGACCATTGTTTCATCCTTCTCCATAATGATGTCCCTCACCTTATCCACAAAATCCATAGTGTTCTGAATGTGATGTTCATTACTGCCTACCAATGGGTTAAGGACAGATGCAAGAAACTTAGAGATGCTATAGGTCACTGAGTTAATCATACTAACAATATGCCGTAATAGCACATCTGTATCTTAGGTAACCAATACAGACTAGGTGTAGCTTCCCCTGGGTATAATCTGTCATACACAATTCTGTCAATAGCATTGTCCTGTTCTAACAGCTTCAGACAATCTATCACTTTTTTTCTTGTAACCACTGCCTGCATCTCGTTTCAGGGGCTCATAAGTATTTATGTCGCTAAGTAATGTCATAACTTTCTCATGATAGTCTGTCTGGTTTAATACAACAGTGCATCTGCCTTTGTCCGCTGGAAGGATGGATGATGAAGGATGATTTTCTTACCTGAATTATTGAGCATGCATCAAGACATGTATTTGAGAATGATTGCTTAATACACTGTACAGCTGTTTTTGAAATATTCCCATAAACACATTTAAACAATGTGGTCACTAGAGATGACCCACAGAAGACATGTGAACAAAATCTCTTTTCAAATACCAGTCATTGCAAAACAGTTTCTTTTCATCATGGAAAGTTAAGTTAAGGGCTTTCCAGAACAGCAGAAAGTGTGTTATAGCGATGTTGGCTTGCAGATTGACTTTTTTTTTTAAGTCTGCCAATGAGTTAAAGAGGCTGCCTAGCGGGTTTTAAGCAGCATCCTTATAATCAGAACATGAATATTAAATGTACTAGACACTGTAGTAGATACATTATTAAACTGTGAACTTTTATCTGTGAATAAGATGCACTTAATGTTAAAATGAGTGGAAATCAACACGTCTATGTCCTCTGCAAAAGAGCAGTTCTTAATGAGAAACTATAAGGCAAATATTTCCAAACATTTTTAGTTAGGATTACCTCACAAAATGAGGACATTTGCTCAGAAATTCACAGTACTTTAGCTGACCATTGTGTACATCATGCAGCATGAGTAGTTTTCCTCTTCATAAAACTGCTGTCCTTATCTCCTCTCTATTTTCATTTGCAGTTTTCTAGTTGGCATATTTTAGATCCACTTTAAGGGAAAGCGATATTATCTAATACCTTTTGATTCTGAAAGTTCATTCCTAAAATTTACCATTTAGTAACAATTCTTAGGCCTGGAAAAGTTTGTAAATATGGCCACAGATTGCTTCACACAAACAAGCCACCATTGCTCTAGCTCTGAGTTCAACCGTTGCAAGCAGGCACGGTTTTGGGCATGAGGATTAAGGGAATGCAGGAGAAAGTGTCAGTATGATTTTTTTTGCATAGCTGGATCACAGCCGACCCGTCGTTGGAGCTGATTCAGCCTGGCCTTCTGGTCACTGAGGCTGGGCTCAGCAAAACCCAACTTCAGACATGCCGCGCTTGTCACTGTCACAACACAGGGGGCACTAACAGCAGCACAAGTTCTGACTGTTTAACATTCCAGATCAAAAAAGGCCCCTGCAACAGGGTTAGGGCAGAAGTCAAACCTTAGCATTCATTGGAAACTACTCTAAGGGAGTTGTGACAGTTTCCAACATGGTGGCTAAGGTGCCAAGAGTGCATAGAGGTCAGACTTTTCATTTTTTTGGATCTGGGTCTCTTCACGTAGACTGAGCTCAAGCATGGCCTGAAGTTGAAAGGTTGGTGGTAGTATGGTGAGAAGGCTCCTCTCTTGCATTCCTTATATTGTTTCTCCAACATACTCACTGCCCCTCTGCAGTGGGGTAATCAAAAGTTGGAAATAGACAAGAATGTTATTACCTGTGCTTTTGATAAGGATGCACTTGGGCTGCGGTAGATGAGTTGGACAAAAAAGGATTAGGCATACATGAGCCACTCGCCCTTTGTTAGCGCTGAGTCTGTTTTTCTTGGATATGGAGCTCCAAGGAGACTGAGATTAATTTGTGCATGTTTGGTTGCTTTATTACAATTTAAATGGCAATTACATAGCAGTTACATGCTTTGCTCTACTCTCAGCTGTGATGATGCATCCACATTATACATTTGCCTGGCTTCCATCCAATGGCTTTTTATCTTTGATACTCTCCATGCCAACAGAGGGCAGTGTGATGCCTGTATATACACATGGGGCTGGCATTCCACATGACAGCTAGGTCATCTGCAAAGGGGCTGATCTGTTGCTGTGACAGTTAACATACTAATTACAGTGAATCATGGGTACTCTAGCGATGCCTCAGAGAAGAGTCTTCCTCCCCTGGCCCTTGGTTTCTGTTCACTCTGTACTTGTCAAAATAGCACTGCAGGGACAAACGCTACAACCAGAATGAAAAAGAGTCTGATCTGCTAAATGTATTAATTCAGTGATGCTCTCTTTGTTGAAATTATACCCACATTTGGAACTGTGATGGACCAAAAAAAAAACTGCATCAATTCAAAAGGAAAACCAAATGAGCCTTCTCTGTTAGCCCTTCTCTCTGTAATGTGGTTGAGCTGATTTGTTCTCTTCCTATGTTCTGCTCCACTAATTAGTCTGTCGCTCTTCCTGCAACTTGTTTTCAGCACATGGACAACTGCCAGACTGGACATGAGCACTTCCCTCCTAAAAGCTAGTTGTTCACCAGTACAAGAATTTCAAGGAGAGATTTACTTGCCTAATTTAAGTATTGCCACTTGTCAGTTTATGCCCATGTTTGACATTTTCATGTATAGCAGATTATTCTCACAGAAAGGTGACTCAGTTCATCTGGACACGTTTATTGAGAGAAACATTTCATCACTCATCTTCAGTCTCAACTGACTGCAGGTATCCCCACCCTTATAAACAATACAGTGGCATATCGACCGAAACCAACTATTGGTTTCATGTGCAAATTACCATGACCAATAACTGGAGTTTCAGTGGCCATGTGTACTATTCACAGAGGATCGGGGAATAGTTGCAATCACTGCATTGTATGATGGTGACAGATGTACTCTTAAACCCCCCTCAGTTCAGGGATGGTCGTTCCCTCTTAACATAGATGGCCTCTTTGACTCTCTTTCAAACCAGCGTTCCTCCTTATCAAGGATGTGTACATCCTCATCCCTGAAAGAGTGGCCACTGGCCTGTAGATGGGTGTAGACTGCAGAGTGCTGGCCTGACGTGTTAGCTCTTCTGTGTTGTGCCATCCTCTTGGCCATCTGTCGACATCTTATGATGCTGTGATTGCAACTATTCCCTAATCATCTGTGAATGTTACACATTGTCATTGTAACTCTAGTTAATGTTCTAGTTAATTTGCATATGAAACCGATCGTTAGTTTCGATCGTTATGCCACTGTATTGTTTATAGGGGTGGGGATACCTGCAGTCAGTTGAGACTGAAGAAGTCACTTAGATAAGTGTTGAAACGTTTCTCTCAATAAACATTGTGTTCTGTTTTGTGTGTATTGATTTTGCACTTGCATTTACCGCCAACACTTTTGACCTGATGTTCACTGGCCAGTTTTATCTTGAAAAATACTTTATTAAACTCGATATCAAATCTTCGTCAAATCCTTGTGACAAAAAAAAGCAACAAAAAAAAAAGAACATCAAATACAAAGGTTGAAACGTGGGCTCTTAAGTACTGAAGAGGATGCAAGCAGATTAACAACAACCAAGGCCATAGACACAAACGGAAATTAAAATTGTGATCTATAGATAGTATCTATAGATCACAATTGTTATTACAATTTGTGTCTTTTCAGGCCATGCAGCTGAATGGGCAAGCAAGGCCCCTCTGTTCCAAGTTGCCTATCATCTGATCTAAAGGATTATATGCAGCTTTTCCACCTTTGTACCAATGTTGCCATCTAGGAACCCATATTTTATCAGAAAGAAAGAAAGTAAGAAAGCAAGAAAGCCACTTGATTTTTGTCATTGTACAGGTTACAATGAAATTTGTTCTCTGCATTTAACCCATCCTGTTGTATAGGAGCAGTGGGCAGCAGCACCTGTTTTTTGTTTTTTATGTTGTGTCAGGTTGTCTCCTTAATGTAGGCAGAGATTGTGCCAAAACTTGTATTGCTTCATGCAGGTGTCTCTTGTGTCTGACAAAGGGATGGGGATAGAGGGAGAGGTTGACTGCATGGAGAAAACCTGGCCTGAGATCCTTCTTTGAACCTTTAATGCCAGGACAGTCCATTGCTTTCATCCACACACGTTTGAATTGCCATGGCCACATGGGCTTGTGTGTGTGTGTGTGTGTGTGTGTGTGTGTGTGTGTGTGTGTGTGTGTGTGTGTGTGTGTGTGTGTGTGTGTGTGTGTGTGTACTTGCGTAGGAACATGGAGAATTTGCATCACATTAGCAGGGCATGTTGCAATCACTGTGCTAGGAGCTGTAGAGGACACAAGGGGGGAAATCTCAGTCGAGTCATGTGGGTTTGTGATGTCCTGGCAATGTCAGGCTGTTGCTCTGAGCATTGTATGCAAAACTGCTCTCCAGCTTCATTCTATTTATTGCTGATATGATCTGTGGCACAACCAAGGGAGAGACAGGGAATCGTTACTGTACAGGCAGTAGTTATTAAATTGAAGGAAACGTTTTCAGCTAGGTTTAATAATAAGATGATAGCATATGGTGGGCCTGAAGTCTTGACCACCTCTGAAGAACCCATCTTAAGGCCATCAACAGTTAACTTATTTGGTTCTCAGTTTTGTCCTCCACTGCAGAGAGCTTAATCTTATTGTCTTCAAATGACTTTGAATATTCGGACCATAATGCAGTTGTGCAAGCACAGCAGGTGGTTGGCCCTTTGATCTCTGCTTGTAGATGATGGTGGAATTTAAATCACCCGGAGATACCTAGCAGCTCATGAAATCATAACATGAGCAGCATGTTTCAACTTTGTTACACCCGTCCTTTTTTATTAGATTCATTAGAGGATATTTTGGAATACGGTTAATAAGCAAGGTGCAATTTGCTGTCCCTTTGCTGCTGTGGTGTGATGTGTGCATATGTGTGTCTGTCTGTGTTTCAGGGTATGTACATATGCATTTCCTGACATTGCTACAGTATATGTATTTAGGGGGTTGGCCAAAGTAAACTAACTTCCACTTAAATTGATGGAATTCTTATGAGCTAAGCCATTGTGATTCTCCCACGTAAGCAGAATACTAAAACTCATTTGCTGCATTGCATTGTTTGCTGAAAACAACAAAATGAGAATTAAAATGACAATATCCTCCTTTTCAGCACTAAACTAGTTTTTTTTCTATTCTAACAAACCTTTCAAAATTTGAATCAGAACCACTCTGAATCACCAAGTAAGACAAGTGTACTTCCGTTTGTCCTTTTCAGATTGGTGCATCACTGTTTAAACAGCACATATTGTTTGCACACTGTCGATTGACAAGAGGACCTCACAGAAAGTCAGAGAAAGAAATACTGCTTACAGTTGACTATATATTCAACTATACATATAAAATTATACATATATATATATATATATATATAACTTTGTTAAAAGAAACACTCAACAGTAGGGATAGTGACTAACTGGATTTTATATATATATGTATATGTCTGGGCATTTGATGGCTGGGAGAGCTGGTGCTGGATCGACTGGGAGAACTTGGTCTGCTGCATCCTGTGGGCCCAGGGACCACAGTCCTGCCTGGAGCTATGCCCAAAAAGGAAGCGCCGTCTGACAGGACGCAGAAGTGGGGCAGGCTAAGCTAACTGCTAGTCCATGCAGACCGTCAGTTCCGATAACACCGAGGGCAGTCTGGTGGCAGCCTCACATAGTGTTGACTGTGTTGGTTTGATGTTGTCTTGTGGACTGCGGGGAGGTTTATTGAGGGTGTCTGGCTGGGAGAGCTGGCTTTGGGTCGGCTTGGGGAGCTTGGTCTACTGTGTCCAGTGGGACCATGGCCCTGCCCGGAGCTGCGTCTGAAGAGGAAGTACCAAGGGCAATCTGACAGGACACGGAAGCAGGGCAGGCTAAGGTAACTGCTAGCCCATGCAGACCGGCAGTTCTGACAGTCATCCTGGCTGGCGTTCGCGCTCTTGGACAGTGAACTTATTTATTTTATTTTTGGATATGTTGGATACATGTGTTTTTGTAATTCTTTAGTAGTTTGGATATATGTGTTCTTGTAGTACCCTGTGGACCCACCACACACGGGGATGAGCATTGGGGTAGGGTGCAATGCAGGCCGGGTGGCAGGCAAAGGTGGGAACCAGGGCGTGCCAACTTCCAGCATCACAGATTGGTCCTCAGGACATGGAATGTCACCTCTCTGGCAGTGAAGGAACCTGAGCTGGTGCGGGAGGTGGAGCGGTATCAACTAGATATAGTTGGGCTCACCTCCACACATAGCATGGGCTCTGGTACCAAACACATGGAGAGGGGCTGGACTCATTACTTTTCCAGAGTTGGCCAAGGTGACAGGCGCCAGGCAGGTGTGGTGATACTCACAAGTCCCCGGTTGAGCACCGCTGTGTTGGAGTTCTTCCCGGGGAATGAGAGGGTTGCCTCTATACGACTGCTAGCCACTGGGGGAAAGGCTCTGACTGGTGTGTGTGTGCTTATGCACTGAATAGCAATTTGGAGTATCCGGCCTTCTTGGAGTCTCTGGGTGGTGTCCTGGATAGGGTTTCACCTCGGGATTCTCTTGTTCTGCTGGGGGACTTCAATGCTCACGTGGGTAACAATGAAGAAACCTGGAGGGGCATGATTGGGAGGAACGACCTCCCCGATCTGAACCTAAGCGGTGCCTTGTTATTGGACTTCTGTGTGAGTCATGGATTGGCAATAACAAACACCATGTTTGAACATAAGGTAGTTCATAAGTGAACTTGGTACCAGAACACCTTAGGACAAAGATTGATGATAGACTTTGTGGTTGTATCATCAGATCTGCGGCCATATGTTTTGGACACTCGGGTGAAGAGAGGAGCAGAGCTGTCAACTGATCACCACCTGGTGGTGAGTTGGATCAGATGGCGGGGAAGGCTGCTGGACAGACCTGGCAAACCCAAACGTGTAGTGAGGGTGGTCTGGGAACATCTGGCGGAGGCCCCTGTATGTGAGGTGTTCAACTCCCACCTCCAGAAGAAGTTCTCGTGTATCCCGAGAGAGGCTGGGGACATGGAGTCTGAGTGGGCCATGTTCAAAGCCTCTATTGTAGATGCGGCAGGCAGGAGCTGTGGGCATAAGGTCATCGGTGCCTGTCGATGCGGCAACCTAAGAACCTGCTGGTGGACACTGGTGGTGAGGGACGCCATCAGGCTGAAGAAGGAGGCCTTTTGGATTTGGTTGGCCCAGGGGTCTTGGAGCAGCAGACAGGTACCGGGAGGCCAGAAGGGCTGCCGCTTCAGTGGTCACGAAAGCAAAAACTCGGGTGTGGGAGTAGTTCGGTGAGGCTATGGAGGAGGACTTTCGGTTGGCCTCAAGGAAGTTCTGGCAAACCATCCAGTGACTCAGGAAGGGGAAGCAGGGCTTGACTCAGGCTGTGTTCAGCCGGGGAGGGGAACTGTTGACCCTGACTGGGGATGTTGTTGAGCAGTGGAAAGAACACTTTGAGGTGCTGACTCTCATCCTCCCCTAACATGTCCTCAGTGGAGGAGGTAGCGTCTGAAGACTCAGAGGAAGCCCCACCCATATCCCTGGCAGAGGTCTCTGAGGTAGTTAAAAAGCTCCTCGGTGGCAAGACGCTGGGTGTGGATGAGTTTCGCCCTGAGATCCTGAAGGCTTGGGACATTGTTGGTCTGTCTTGGTTGACACGCCTCTTCAGTGTCACGTGGAGGTTGGGGACAGTACCTGTGGAGTGGCAGACTGGGGTGGTGGTTCCTATATTCAAAAAGGAGGACCGGAGGGTGTGCTCCAATTATCAGGGCATCACATTGCTCAGCCTCACTGGGAAAGTCTACTCTAGGGTGCTCGAAAGGATGCTCCAACCGATTGTCGAACCTAGGATCCAGGAGGAACAATGTGGATTCCGACCTGGCCGTGGAACAATGGACCAACTCTTTATCCTTCTGGAAGTGCTGAGGGGGGCATGGGCATTTGACCAGCCAGTCTACATGTGTTTTGTGGACTTGGAGAAGGCTTACGAATGTGTACCCCGGGGCAGTTGCTACAAGCCATCCGGTCCTTGTATAACCAAAGTGAGAGCCGTGTCCGCATTCTTGGCACAAAGCCAAACACGTTTTCGGTGGGTGTTGGACTCCGCCAAGGTTGTCCCTTGTCTCCACTTCTGTTTGTGATATTCATGGACAGGCTCTCAAGGCGCAGCCCAGGTGAGGAGTGTGTCCATTTTGGGAACCTCAGAATTGCATCTCTGCTCTTCACAGATGATTTGGTTTTGTTGGCTTCATCAGAATGCGACCTCCAGTGCACACTGGGATAGTTTGCAGCTGAGGATGAAATGGCCGGGATGAGAGTCAGCACCTCCAAGTCTGAGGCCATTGTTCTCTTCCGGAAAATGGTGGATTGCTCCCTCTAGGTTGAGGATGAGTTGTTGCCTCAAGTGAAGGAGTTCAAGTATCTCGGGGTCTTGTTCACGAGTGAGGGTAAGATGGAGCAGGAGATTCACAGACGGATTGGTGCAGCATCAACAGTAATGCGGACGTTGTACCGGAGCGTTGTGGCGAAGAAGGAGCTGAGCCGGAAGGCAAAGCTCTCAATTTACCGGTCAATCTTCGTCCCAACCCTCACCTATGATCATGAGCTTTGAGTAGTGACCGAAAAGGTGAGATTGCGGATACAAGTGGCTGAAATGAGTTTACTCCATAGAGTGTCTGGGCTCAGCCTTAGAGATAGGGTGAGGAGCTCAGACATCCAGAGGGTGCTTGGAGTAGAGCTGCTGCTCCTTCGCATCGAAAGGAGCCAATTGAGATGGTTCGGGCATCTGATTAGGATGCCTCCTGGGCGCCTTCCTTTGGAGGTTTACCAGGCATGGCCAACTGGGAGGAGACCCAGACCTCCCTCGAGGGACTACATGTCCAATCTGGCCTGGGAACGCCTTGGGATCACCCAGGAGGAGCTGGAGGGTGTTGCGAGGGAGGGGACATCTGGAGTGCCCTACATAGCTTGCTGCCACCACGACCTGACCCCAGAGAAGTGGCTGATGATGAATGAATGAATGAATGTTCTTGTAGTATGGATATGTATTTTTGTCTTTGTGTTGCACTGCTGTGGGCTGGGGGAAATTATATTTCGTTTCATTTCATGTATGCAAGTGCATGAAATGAAATGACAAATAAATGTTGCTGATTTATATAATATATACACACACACACACACACACACACACACTCAGCCATGATTTGTGTTTTGCATGTGGTGGCGTGCACTTCTTGACCATGGGCTGCTGTCATGATAACTTGGACAGCCACTTTATAAAAACTCTCATTTTACCACTGCTTCTTTAGTGTGCATTACCTGTAGCAGTGCTCTGGCTGTAAGTAATTTCAGGTTGACTGGCAACTCTCTGTGTGGCCTTCTTGTTCGTAGCCCTAGGCGGCAGGGTTGTGGCAGGGAGGGAGAGCCAGTACCAGTCAATTATCAGTTAATAAACAGTGGAAGTTTTCTATTAGTGGTTGTTAGTGCGTGTAAAAGATTGTTGGTATGTGGAATTGGAAAGAGGCACTGTTACTATGGAACTGGAAAGTAGAGATTTCTGTTTTTTTATTTCATTTTTTTCCCCCTTGTATCTAATATGCAGTACCCAATTCTCGCTACGCACCATTTTATTGAGCTGGTGTTTATTATTTCATTTTTAGTGGGCTGTATAGTTTATATGTGAAAGCTCTAATTTTTTTCCCCTTTTGGTCTTGTCCAGAAACGTTTTCTCAGGAATTTTACTCAATAAGGTATTTCATAAGTGGCCATAGAGAACACTTTCCAATAAAGAGAATCTTTTACAAAAGCATGGATGGAGAGAAATAATGCAAAGCAGGCTGCAGTGTATCTGGTAGTGATAACATTATGGGCCTCTGGAGAATCTGATGTGTAAACCCCTGTAGAAACACAGCCGTCGTCACACATCTGAAGCGTGGTGAATTCCAACACAGTGCAGCATGGATTTCATGGTGCATTACTGAGGAATATCACTATCAGGATCAACACTCTACCTGAATAGCCTTGGGAAGTAAAGCAGTATTAATTGGATATGGGGAAGACATCCTTACCTAGGGGACACCAGGCTGACAATCTAAGCTAACGGTATTAATAATTAAACCATACTTTGTCATTAAGAACCACAGACAGTAACAGAGGCTTCCTCTATCCACCAGCCAATCCACTGGCATACAGAACCAAGTGCTGAGGTAGTATTGATGCAGAGAGAAAACAAATACTCAGAGAAAGTCACGGTGGATGACCCTGTCCGTGGCAACCTGTAGGAATTGGTGTAATTATACACCTTGTGCATTCATCTTGTTGAGCGGTTATGGGCAATCTTACTTTAACAACTATTGCCACCTGGAGCCAGCATATGTGCCGGTGCCCCCACGGGGTAACAGGGAGGGTGCAACCTCTGCCAGCTATTGGGTCATTGGTAACCAGCAGCTGGGAGACCACCCTCTCATCTCGTCAACAAATCTCACTTTAATTAGTTCACCTGCCCATTCTCTTCCCACTTCCACCTCACAAACTCCCGGGGCCCTCAATCAAGCCCTTCCTCGCAAACTCACCTGTTTCTCTCAACTCTGCCTCTGCCTCCCCACCTGGGAGTTAGTGCACACACACACACACACACACACACACACACACGCACGCACGCACACATGCACACACACACACGCAAGTAGAAGATTTGCACACACATGCATAGGCAGCCACGTACCCACATAAGACAGTGTCACAAGTACACAAGATACACTCATTGAGAGACAAAACACACACACACACACACACACACACACACACACACACACACACACACACACACACACATTTTTAGTGCTTTAGAAAGAAACTATTGATTTAAGGGAGCCCTATATCACATTGATTCTTAAACAGTCACTCACTAATACCTTATTAGCATTAGGATAGCCACTTGATTGCTGAAACATCACATACATTTATTTTTTTGTATTCCTGCCTACATTTACTTTGTGCTTGTTAATATAATTTGCGCATTCAAGGAGGGAAATGTTTTTAGTCTTTATGATATTATACTCACACTGTCCTTTTCCATTGGCAGTTTAAAGAGCTTCAGTGTATGGAGCAGTGGTTACTGATCATTGGCACTGCAGTAGGAGTGCCATTGCCATTGGGCTTCACATACTACAAGCTCCATAAAGCACCCACATACAACCTGCTAGTTCATGTAATGTTTTAAAATATTTCATTCCCGTGTTACCTCCGGCTTGATCGGAGCGTCTCTAAAGACACAATTGGCCATTTCTGCAGGTGGGAAGCCGGATGTGGGTATGTGTTGTGGTTGCTGCACTAATGCCTCCTCTGGTCGGTAGGGGCCCCTATTCGGGGGGGGGGGGAATGGGGGGAATAGCATGATCCTTCCACATGCTACGTCCCCCTGGCAAAACTCCTCACAGTCAGGTGAAAAGCAGCTGGCAACTCCACATGTATCGGAGGAGGCATGTGGTAGTCTGCAGCCCTCCCCCGGATTGGCAGAGGGAGTTGAGCAGCAACCAGCATGGCTCAGAAGAGTGGGGTAATTGGCCGGGTACAATTGGGGAGAAAAAGGGGGGAGAAAAGAAATGTCCTTCCATAATATTAGAGCAGTTCAATTCAGTAAATGTAAAAATTTAAACTCAACTCCACTATTGCAAGTTTTTTTTATTTTAGAGTTTGCAGGGTATTGCCAAGTAAACCATATAAGTTGCTAACAGATGGCTAAAACACTGAAAAAGATGAACAAGACATTTGCCTTGCTTGACATAAATTGTTTTGAGTGTGGGAATCAACTTTTTCAGTGGATGGATGGATATCTATTTGTCATGGAAAAATCTTCATTCAAACATCAGCTTTTACAGGAATGATCAGGGTGTACATTTCTGTCCTCAAGCATTGCACAGAGATGCAGTGGGATCGTTTTTATGGTGTGGATGAGGCCTTTAGGCTTACTCTGGAGAGTGCTAACAGACAAGGCAATCTTTGCTGTTGAAGATTGGCCATCGACGCTCAGCGGCCTCAGGTGGCTGATAAGAATGTTTCTGCACTATTGGCATGGGCCCCTGTCCCCAGGGTCCCTCTGGTTCCTCAGCCAGTTTCATGCCTCTGACCACAGGGCCTCCTTACCGGCACCTCATACAGCTGCCACATAATTACCTTTTTTTTTTACATATATAAATGAATAACTAAATGAGTAAATGAATGAATAAATACAGCTGCTCTTTAGAAAGGATGAGCCATGGTAAATAGGGAAAAAGGAGAAAAAATACACAAGAAATAAAAAAATGGGAGTGAGAGATTGATGGAGACCATGGGTCTATGTGATGAATTTAAATAGATGGCGAGAGACAAGAGCAGGGAGTGGAGAGAGAGACTGCCTGGGCAGATGGGTAGAAGAGTCATCTGGCCAGCTTTCTTCCTTTTTTTTTTCTTTTTACATTTTGTGTGTACAAACAACACCCTGCGAGGGAGAAAGTGGGAGGACCCTGGCAAGGGGAGGCTATAAATTACATGTGATTGATGTTTGCCGTCTTGGAGGACGACAGTTAAAGTCATGTTGCATTCATTGCTGACCCTTCTCACCCCCACCCCCAGCCCAACAACAAGCAATTAGATGGTCCATCGGCTATACGGCCAGCCCTCAGCAGTTACAAACTACAACAGTAATCGGCCCTTCACAGCCAGCGTGGCAGTCCAGAAAACAGGTCTCGCCACAGGGCGCTTCATACACTACCAGCTAAAGGCCAATTCAAGCCACAGTTCTAGTGTCCAGCAACACTACCAGAAGGCTACCAAGGCAATGAACCTGTTTCTAACACCAAATTGAAAATGTCCGGCTTCTATCATTCAGATCCAGACAATCAACTCCATGTCACTTTACACATATTCCATTCCTCTCTAGTCAAATATTGGCCTTTTTTGGTCAATAAATAGTGGCCCATCTGCCTATGATCATGACTTCAATCTCTTAGACCAGTGTGTGCTCCCAGGTCTGACCAATTTCATTTCCAAAAGTAAATGTCACGTATAAAGAGCACTTATCCCTGTTGGATTGTTGGAAGGGGTTGCAAGCATTCTTAGGCTTGAAATTATCATGGTGCCAAAATTGTTTTGACCAAGCTTGCAATCTCACAAGCTAAATCAATTTTTATACATTGATATGGTGCAGTTTTCCAGGCATGGAAAAATATGGAAAATTAGAAGTTGGATCAAATGTCCTAGAGATGTTGAGGTCATGGAAAAGTTGAAAAATTAGGTTACACAATCTTTTTTTATTTGGATGGAATTTTAACTCAGGTAGGATTTTTGTATTCATATTTTTTTCATGCTGACGTCTTTTTTTATGTAATTGCTAGCTGAGATTTTGTATTTTTTGTATTTTTTTGTATTTTTTTTTACACCTCATTTGTGGTCCAAGTAAATCAGTTGTAATAGGTCCATTTCTCTCTGCCTCCTATATCAAACTGTATTGGGATATTTTTCTACAACTACAATAGTATTGATTGTCTCTCCAGCATAAACTCCGCATCAGCATCACTTGTCAGATGGATAATTTGGCAAAAAAATGTTGCAGATTGCAGCTTAAAAAAGATCTAATTATTAAACAAAAAATTATAAATAGGAATTATAGAAATTATAAAAATACATTGAAATCATTATTTAAATCTCATTTAAGTCCTCAGGGAAAACTGGATTGTTGCAACAACAAATAAATTGTAACCAAAAAACTGAAACATAAAGAACCTAAATAAAAATCATATGATTCAAATGGAAATGGCGCAAACAGATGGATGTCAAACAAAACACAACAGCATACCAACGCTAGATGTGTGAAGTAAAAACAGGAAAATCTTATTTCAGATATACTTACTTTTGTCATAGACCCCGTGGACCATATAAATCCAATAGCCATACTTCTTGATGACTGCTGGCATCTTTTTATAATTCAATTTCTAAACTTTTTTTTTCTTTTTGTATTGTATTCTTTTGGCAGATGTGTTTTGTTGTAGGGAAACAAAATAGACCACACAGGGAAACATAAAACCAGATTTTCATCGAATGTGGGGCAGGCTAAAATAAAAATAAAGCAACATTTAGATTGAATCCAAATTACACAGCTGTCATAAGGAAGCAGGCAGCCAGGTAGAAGGCAAAGGGATTCCCTTATTTGCCACAGGAAAAAAAGTCAAGGATCGCATTTCAATGCATGTTTGTTGTTCACTTGGAAACATTCTTGGGACCACAACAAATGTGGAACATGATTAATTCTGAGTCATGATTAAAGTTGAATCTCTCTTTTTTTTTTTGTACACATGATCAACCATCCTTCATATTCTCTCTTGTAGCTGGCAGCTGCCCTGCACAATCCGGTTCAATGTACTTTGTTGGGTTTCTCTGCAGCAAGTACCTCGTTACCTCAAGGCTACCTCTGGGTGAGTAATGTGTTGCTTAAACTCACAATGACACACACACACACACACACACACACACACACACACACACACACACACACACACACACACACACACACACACACGTTAAGACAATATGCATCCACACATATACACATATGGACATAGGCACTCCCAAATTAATTCACTTAACTACAAACAAAAGTACAGAAGAAAATAATGGGGTTTTTTTTACTTCAATTTCAAATTTGAGCATTTGATAAGATTACCCTATTTTATTGCTTTTGTCCTGCATATATTCTACACTCATTCATAAAAAAGAAGAAAAAATAAACATGCCTAAAGGCTATATAGGACACACACCTTTTTCCTTGTAGCATATGTTGCTAGGAAACTGTGAGTTGATATAGTAGAAAAAGAGTAAGGGAAGGTAACAACTACACATTTGTTGTGATGAGTGGGGCGAATTGTGCCAGAAAAGTGGTGTATCACAATCCCTGGACTAGTGGTAATTTAGCTGGATTTAGAAAGAGGTGCATTTTTATTGGGAGAAAATGAGTCAGAAAATCTGTTAATCTTTAAGTTTTATTTCTATTCTTCCTTCCCTTTTTTAAGAAGGAGGACAATTTATCAGGTAATCCTCTTTAGACCCGAGGAAGGTGGCTAAATCAAATGGGAGCCCTCCAGGACAGAGGCGAGTTCTGCTTGGAGATAATTGTTTTCCTCCTTTGGTTTGTTTTTGGAACAATTCTAAAAAAGGTACTGGAGCCTAACTCTGATGGGGCACATGAGATACAATACATCTGGCACTTGCTAGCATAATGATATCAGAGGATGTAAGAGCCTGGTCGAAGTCCTCTCTGAGGACAAACCATCACAGATGAGTATGACCCTGTATCCCCACACCATTTCTTAGAAAAATACTGGACTGTGCTCGTACTGCTGCAGTGGTATGTGCCTTGCTAGCCATGATAAACACGAGGGTTATATATAGTGAGAAAAATATGAGGGCTATAGTGAGAGAAAAAGTAGAGTTTAAATCTTCCTTAGATTTATTTGAGCTCTTGAACAATGACCCAATTTAGCTGCAGCTGATACTTGTGCCATACACTTATTTGTTAGAGGTATTCTACAACAAGTTGATGATGATGATATTCTTTTCATGGTCATCTTTTGCAATTACTTATTTTCCTCATTTATTTTATTTATATGAGGATGGAAGTTGACTATTCATTGATATCGAACAGTAAAAAAGAAAAACATTCTGCTGGGTGAAAAGCTTCATATTTATATTCAATCGCATGCTCATTTAACACTTAACTTTGATTATGCATTTCAATAATTTTAGGAGTTCAGTCTTTCATATAACAAAAATAATTCGGATGAATCAAGTCCCACTGCTTGTCATGGTACTGGTTAAGGAACCCTCTCACTTAAAAGGGTAGATAAACTTTTTTTTTTTTGGGAGGATCGATTAGGAATAATGTTGGGAATTTATTCAGCAATGATTACATGCTCAGTTAAATATTCTAAGAGCAAGCCATGCAAAGACGTGAAACAGCTCCTCATCGGTCAACGTCCAACTTTTTTTATTTTCATCAACTTTTAACTATTCATCACTCTTGGTTTTATTTTTGAGGAAAAAGTAGCACAGCTTCAACACTACTAGAGCACAAAAATAAAGAGAAGCACTAAAAAGACAATACTGAGGGCCTATGGAAACAGAAATGATAAACAAGTGGCTGAGTGCTCCCACCTCCAGTTGGTTCTACCTCTGGCAGGCTTGTCAAATGAGGAATGACACTAATCATGTTGAAGTGAGATAGGTTACGGGGATTTCTATGGGCTTTGATCAGAGTAATGACATTGTTTGTAATCAGCTCTGATACTCTGATTTAATGTTTCCCGGGTTGCCTTCACCTTCCTTATCTCATTTTCCCTATTTCACATATTTATAGTGTCCATTAACTCCATCATGCTGTCGCACATCTTTGCTATACAGATATCGAGAGGTCTACGTCAAGTGACAATTGTCAGTGGAGGAGAAAATGTCCTTGTTTCAGAATAAATCAACGCTCTGTTAACCTGTAGTTTCAGCTCCTCAATGTGGCAAATACGATTGAGTGGAGTCCTGCTACCATGCCTTTTGTACTACACACCTTCCCTTGGCCCAGGCGCATCTAATTAATGCTGCCAAAGCATTTATTGTTGGGGAAGTTTTTGCTTCTCCCTGGCAGAAAAGAGGAATCCATCCAGGGCACATCTCCAGATATCTATTCCTCTAAATAAGTAGTGATGACTTCGTCAGGGCACAGTAATTTCACTGGATAGCTGGGAGAATTGGAAAGAAAAGAAGAAGAAAGTGTGCAGGGGGAGGTGGAGGTAGGGGCTACAGCGGTGGAGGGGGTAGTGAAGGGAGGAAGGATTTGATGAACTTGTTAATGTGTAAATTTCTGGGGGCCTCCAGTGGTGGCTAGTGATAAAATTTGGGGGGGGGCATACTTTTGGGCGAACAAACAAACTGAAGCAGCGCTTCATAGCTCGGCAAAAAAAAAAAAAACTAAACTAAAAACAACACAACACACTGTAATGTTGTCTATACACTGGCCAGTAGCACGACTTGAACTTGAAATGTTCCCTCCTTTCCTTCTGACCTGCAAATTTCTCAATGAGTCAGTAAGTCAGTCATCTTAGCGTCCATGTCTTTTCCATTGACAGTATGGCCAATGTTCAGCAATGCTAAGCCTGCCAAAAAATGTTTTAGCTTCATGCTATTCTCTAGATGGCTGTAGTTACTTTTGTGCATTGTGCTTTTTTCAGAAAGCTGTTTTAGATCTTGTACCCCCGTCATTGTCCACAACGATTCACTGCCGACACTATGAAATAGCAAACAAGGAAAGCAATAAAAGACATTACTTACACCAATTCCAGCTAGCCAACTCCGTTTGTAATAACAAGAGCGGGAGAAGCCCTGGGTGTAAGCTCGTCCTCCATCACTTGCCTGCAACTGAGTTTGTAAATCGAGTCGGTCCGGTCCAAGCTCCTTTATCCTCTTTGTTTTTGTTCCAGGGAACACCTTGTGAAAGAGTGTTTTTATAAGAAAGTAACCAAATATTCTTTGATTTCTGCGGTTCCACTTGAAGTTGTCATCTCCTGAAAGTACAGTTGAGCTAGCAAACGAGCAGGAGTGACAAGTTATACATCCGTAGTTATATTAATGGTGGGTGTGAACATGAAAGACAGCGTCAAGAATTGTCCAATCACATTAGATAAAAAGAAACACAAAAAAACCCAACATAAAAACAATACCAATTTGCTGCCAGTAAAAGTGAGATTGCGCCCTGTGGAAAATCTGATGCAACCAATTACAGAGCAGCTTCAGGTCACCTGCTTCCCAAAAGTTGAAGGACTTACATGCACTCTCATTTGGCCAGCACCCTTCACCCAGGAAGTATATGTATTCACATAAAAATTAACCAAACATAATTTGGAACCAATAAATGCTGACAGTCACTGACAGACTATCAGGTGCATTGTACAAGTACAATTTTTTATTACATAATTATTTCACATTATCTAATTAATTTATATTTAATATGTTTAAATAGACTTTTCTCTCAAGATATTTGGAGGGAGGTGGCGGCCCAGCGCCCCACATTAACGATCTGCCACTGGGGGCCTTGCCTCTGGCTGTAGTTACAGAATCACTCGAAGCAGTGTTTTTTGGGGGCGCCTTGCTGCAAGATAAGTCTCCCCTATCTTCTTTTGTCCTTGTGCAACAGACCGTTATTTGTTCTGGCTCGCTTTCCAGAGCCCACGGGATCGTTCCCGTCCAGATCCTGCATGCTGATACAAATCAAACAAATGATTGCATGCAAATAAGGGGTTAGCATGGAAGGGAAGAGCTAAAGACTATATTTAGCCCATGTCACATTCACAGACTGTGATTCACACAGAGAATAAATCTTCAGTGTCTAGTAAGTCCTCCCCCCCCCCCCCCCCCAGGAAGGACACAGCAGCTCAGCTGAATATCCTTCTAGTCCTCACACATAAGTAATGAATGGAATCATATAAAAAAAAAAAACATTTTAATATTTGGGAATGGAAGCAACTCTGGCCTAATTGAAATAACATCGGAGACAGGTTCACAGGCTCTTGTTGTCTCTCTTTTCACTGCATTAGCATTGACGGTCTTGACACAAGGCCAATATAAATTTGGTACATAGAAAAATCAGGCCTCTATTCAGGCAGGCACTCAGCCTTACTACTGTGGGCTGTGGATCCCCAGAGAAGCTTGTCATGGTTTCCAGATCTTTTCTGATGCTGTCTTAGTGTAGCTTTCTTGCTTGGAAGGGGGCTTTGGATTGGTTTAAACTCCCCTTAAACACGGATAGATGACTATAGCACACAGCATGTTGATTGCTGGAAGTTCACACAAAATTGAGCTCCTGACAGCTTGCAGGGTAGTTAGGTGCTCAATATCCCCTATTTGTACACTTTATTCTTTGAACATTCCCTGATGTCGTGCACAAGATCTTTTAGTGTAGACACTGACCTTGTATGTGCAGTCATTTCAAATGTCAGTTCTTTCATTTGAAATGATTTTGTCGTTTTATCATCCATGAAATTCAGCAACAGATCACTCACTATCTTGTAGAAAACCTTTCCTGTCAAGTAATGAGGAGCCTTTCAAAGACGTCTTAAAGTCCTACTGTTCTTTGTTGATGAAAAGATCTTACAGGTATAAGAATTTTTTGATGTTCCAGAGATGGCATTGTGAATCCATTACTGAATGTGACTTGAGGATTCTCCGCGATATTCCAAAAAGTGAGAGAGGAACACAAAAAACGAGGGTTGAAAGGATATTTGATAATAACTTTGCTGGAATCTAAATTGCTTGCAGGTAAAAAAAAAATGTTGGGCTGAAGAAGTAGTTACCTTTGGCTGTCACAGTTTGGATAAAATAGTGCTTCTCAGGCTTGTGTGTCTGCTACCTCCACATTGTTCTACCTCTTCTTTAATAGGGTGTGGTTTAGTAGTTATTGTGTGACACATCAATCCATTGATCCAAGTCTACATTTACTGTTGACATAATGAAACCAAGTTTTGTTCTACCAACAGGTGGCTGGTGGAGGAGATGGTCCTCAGGGCCAGCTAGAGATATTCTCCCTCAATAGACAGATTCCGCGAGCTGTGAAGAGCCTGCAGGTGGACTCTCCTATCCATTGTTTGGAATATGTGCCAGAGCCTTGTCCAGCTGAGGATGGAGAAGGCGGGGCCCACAGGAGTCCCTCAGGGAATGGCAACATCATTTGCGTTGGATTAGACGATGGAAGGTGAGGCTTACAAAGAGCAGAGAAGCGAGGGACAAACCATGTGTGAACGATAAGCATTAACATTGATGGTGAAATGAAGGCAGATCACAAAAAGACTATAAAAATGGGGAAAAATACTCATGTATTATCATCTGTGTCAAAGTAATGACATAACAATTATTAATACTAGTTTAAAGGATTATTCCTGTAACATGAGCATAAAAAATTAAACATTGTCTTTGAAGCTGCTGCCAGTTATGTAAATGATATCTAGTATCATCATTTGTGATGGTCTCTTGAGATTTATTAGCAGTATAGATTGTCAATATTTCATTGAACCAGGAAATTACAGCTGATTATATCCCCCCTTGCTAGACCACTGTTTCTCATTTTCAGATCCAATATATTTCCTGATCTCTAGTGTGTAAAGTGAAGGATAAATTTGATCTCTGTCACAGCCATAGCAACTGAATTATTTTCTCAGACCTACAAAAAATGGCACACTGGCATTCTAGATTTAACCATTACATTACCAGTTTGTTATCCTCTCTCTCTCTCTCTCTCTCTCTCTCTCTCTCTCTCTCTCTCTCTCTCTCTCTCTCTCTCTCTCTCTCTCTCTCTCTCTCTCTCTCTCTCTCTCTCTATATTTATTGTCACTTATATAGGAACTCAAATCAGTGGAGATGTCTTCAGTTTGTTTATGCTGACTCATTCACTTCTCTCAAGTGCCCGCCCAGGAAAAGAGAAAAGACACTGTGCAGTGAAACACCATTTCAGCAATTTAGCCTGCACAAAGCTGTCAGCTCCAATGCTGCGTAACATTTTCTTTTGAAACAGAGATACCGAAAAAAAAAAAAAAAGGTGTGCATTTGTCATTTTGTGGAAGACAGTAAGACAGAAAGGTTCAGGTGGCATTCCAAACATGAGAAAGACAGAGTGGTTGCTTTTACATAATGCCTTGCTCTAAAGTGCACTGTTAAATCAAACTGCATAAAAAAAACGAGGTGCTCTGTCATTTCAAATGACACTCATTTATCATGTCAGCATGTGCTGCTCTTGCTCTTTCAGCATTGTAGTATACGGTAGTGTGGACACTGCAGCACAATGCCTATTGACCCTCCATAACCCCAACCACTGCCCCGTGCTGTGCCTGAAGCACTCCCCTAGCTTCCTGTATGCTGGCCTGCGGAATGGGACCATGATGGTGTACAGCCGAAGTAATGGAGGTAAGGAGGCACTTCCAAGGTTGCTCATATTTCTAGAATGTAAAAAGAAAAAAAGAAAAAAAAGTGTAGAGTGATGCTAATCTGTTGTCTGTTTTGTACTGAACCCTTATGCTGTTCTCTGTGTGAAATACTGCTATTGGAGGCGCCTGGGTAGTGTAGCAGTCTATTCCGTTGCCTACCAACATGGGGATTGCCGGTTCGAATCCCGGTGTTACCTCCGGCTTGGTCGGGCATCCCTACAGACACAATTGACTGTGTCTGCGGGTGGGAAGCTGGATGTGGGTAAGTGTCCTGGTCACTGCACTAGTGCCTCCTCTGGTTGGTCAGGATACCTGTTGGGGGGGGACTGGGGGGAACAGCGTGATCCTCCCACGTGCTACGTCCTCTGGTGAAACTCCTCAGTCAGGTGAAAAGAAGTGGCTGGCAACGCCACATGTATCAGAGGAGACATGTGGTAGTCTGTAGCCCTCCCTGGATCGGCAGAGGGAGTGGAACAGCGACCGGGATGGCTTGGAAGAGTTGGGTAATTGGCTGGATATAATTGGGGGGGGGGGGATCCAATTGCTGCATTTATGTCAATGCATGCAAGGTCAGATTTAAGAAGCAATACCACCATTACCAGTTTTTGAGTGTTTGTTATTCTTAGCTAATACAGTGAATTTGCATTTATTTGGTATCTTATGGTATATGACAATGCCTTGCCTATTTTTCATCATTTGTTAGTGTGTAAAACTTTGACATACTTTGAAATACTCCACCACTTATTTGAAACTGAAAATAATGGTGTTTTTGTATTTTATTTTAAGTTTTTTTTTGATGAAGACCCAATAGACTCTTAAGTTGCTGTTGAAATATATCTGATAGCTTATGTTTGATTAATTTCTATGCACTGCTGATAAATGAGACCTAGTCGGTCATTGTAATCTGTCGTCTGTGATGCTGAAATGGTTCGACTCTTTTTGTATTGACAGTTATGAATTGGAATTGTTCAGTAGCCAAAAGGTTTTACAGTCGACTGTTTTTGTATTGACAGTTATGAATTGGAATTGTTCAGTAGCCAAAAGGTTTTACAGAGTGCAATGCAATCAAATTATTGTTTCCATGCTTTAAACTGCCTTTTATCAAGTTGTTCAATACTAAATGCCTATGGTTCAAATGTCTTTGTGTTGGTCAGCTAATAATTCACTAAATGTGTTCTAAATATAAATATAGAGTCTGTTAATATATTGTTGGCTTGTTGCACAAATGATGTCATGTGTGACAGGAATTTAAGTGAACCGAGAATGAAAGCACATGTAAAAATCACATTCGTTTTAGGCCACCTTGCCTCTGAAGCAGTTTTTTTTTAAATTTCCCATGCCATGTGCTTCCCATGTCCACTATGAGTACAAAAATAACACTTCATCGTGCTGCTGATTCTGTACTGTGTCTACTCAGGCGTCACACAAGTCCGGGGGGGGGGGGGGGGGTAACACCATCTCAGCAGTCATTCGCAGTCTTTGCAGCCAGTGGGAGCGCAATAGCTCTATCACCATGTGCTTCTTACCTGGCTAAATTATGTCGTGTGCCAGCGTCCCTTCTGTGCTCCTCCTTCTACCCAAGCACAAAGGTTTTTAGACCACCTTGCCTCTGAAGCAGTTTTTTTTTTATGTCCCATGCCATGTGCTTCCCATGTCCACTATTAGTACAAAAATAACACTTCACCGTGTTGCTGATGCTGTACTGTGTCTACTCAGGCGTCACACAAGGCCGGGGGGGGGGGGGGGGGGGGTAACACCATCTCAGCAGTCATTCGCAGTCTTTGCAGCCAGTGGGAGCGCAATAGCTCTATCACCATGTGCTTCTTACCTGGCTACATTATGTCGTGTGCCAGCTTCCCTTCTGTGCTCCTCCTTCTACCCAAGCAGAAAGGTTGATTAATTACTCCTGGCTACTGCATTCCGATTAAATGTTACTACTCATGGTACATCATTAAAGAAAAGGTTAAGGGAATTTTTTTGGGGGGAGGGGGGTCCTGGCAATGTTTATGCATTCTGCACAGCTGATAAAGATTCGTTCCCTTGACTCATGCACTGCTATCTAAAAGCAAGTTTGTAGGAGCCAGAAAATGACAGTGTTTCAATTGAGACGTAAATCATAAGGCATATGAATATGCAAGACTTTGTTGCCTAGTAAATAATGTTTAATTCCAGCTTTTAGGTTTGCGTTTAAGAAATCATATAATCTCAGGTTGAAAATACTTTTCAAGACTATGGGAAATTGGGCGTCTGGATAGCATAGCGGCCTATTTCGTTGCATACCAACATGGGGATCACCGGTTCGCATCCCCGTGTTACCTCCAGCTTGGTCAGGTGGCCCTACAGACACAATTAGCCGTGTCTGCAGGTGGGAAGCCAGATGTGGATATGTGTCTCTTGGTCGGGGCACCTGTTCGAGGGGGAGGGGGAACTGGGGGAAATAGTGTGATCCTCCCATGTGCTACACCCCCCTGGCGAAACTCCTCACTGTCATGTGAAAAGAAGTGGCTGGAGACTCCACATGTATCAGAGGAGGTGTGTGGTATTCTGCAGCCCTCCTCAGATCAGCAGAGGGGATGGAACAGCGACCAGGATGGCTCGGAAGAGTGGGGTAATTGGCCCGATACAACTGGGTAGAAAAAGGGGAAAAAATCCCCCCCCCCCCAAAAAAATAAAAATGACTATAGAAAATTATGTTTGGTGTGTCTGTCCGGGTTTGCACTTGGATCCAGAGGAAAGGGCTCGTCGTGACACTAGATGGCTTGAGGTGCCAGAGGGACATTTATAAGTCTGAACTTGATAATGATAGAAGAGTGACATTTAGAACATGCCAAGCAATTAACCTGTAGAAGTCAGAAGGCATTGTAAAGCTATTCTGCTATGAAAGGCAGAACGCAACTCAAAATGTTAATTAAATGGCTGGGTGCACTTCCCTCTCTAATTTTGCTTCATTAACGCACACCAAAGGAAATGCTTATGTAATTCAATTCATAATACGCTTCCTCGGTACCACCAACATGTGCCCCATGATTAAGACTCAAAGGAAAAAGGTCTGCTTTATTTTAGCACTAATGGAAAAAAAAATACTGGCGATAAAGTTGGAAAGCGGATTAAAATGTACATCAGACTTATTAGCATGTGGGTGGCAAGAGTACACTATTGTGTAGCACATTGTGCAAAGTTTCAAAGAATACGCGCAGTCTTTATTCATTTAACCTCCGATTCAAGACTTGAGCTTGTTTGTGCATGTGTGAGAGAGAAAATATGAGAGGGTAAGAGTTTTCTGAAACTTGCTATAGCAATATCAGTTTTCTGCAAAAAAAAATGCACAACAAGGTTAATGTAAAACTCGAAGTGTGTATTTATTCACAGTGCAAGGCGGAGAGTAGGGGATGACATTGAAGTAATGCCCTCCGTCTGTAGTATAGGCATTCTTCTGTGCCAAGTCAGAAGCCGGATAACATGTTGACCTTGTGAAACAGAGGAGAGGGAGAGGAAACACAGAAGGCTATGAATGAGGAGGTGTCCACCAATCTATTTGTTCATCTGTCCTTCCAATCTGCAGCCATTGATTCAAGTGCCTGTGATATATTTGGTTGAGTAGCCACAAGCAGGGCCTGGATATGCAGGTTTACAATGAAAATGTGAAGGACAGGGGGTCCGTGAGGACTGGGTTGGGAAACATTATACCAGAGTAAAACATGAAGTAACCTCCCCTCCCACTCGCTACCTCTAGTAGGCTGTCATGGGCAGGATTGCTGTTCCTCTGTCGGGGTACAACAGTTTCCACTGCAAGTCTTTCTAACAGTTAGTAAAACTTTTAATAACTGACTACTTTCCAAGCAAACAATGGGTAACCACTGTGATACAAGTGAAAAGAATGGAATTAATTTGCCTTGCAAAATAAAAAAAAGAGTGCTCCAATGGAGCAGAGCAACAAAGGACTTTGCACACCAAGTCCAAATTATTTGTCCAAAAAATTTGCATGTTGAATATAAATACGACCTCATGTTTGGTCCATGAAGTTTACACACCAATTCTCAAAACGCTGTCCATCGTACATGGACAGGACAACAGCAGCTCAGGTAGCGGTAGCTAAAGAGGCAAAGCGGGTCATTCGGTAACTGGCAGGTTGCTGGTTTAATCCTTGGCTCATCCTTAAAAAATGTCAAGGTTCCCTGAACAAGACACCTAACCCCTTACTGCCCTGATGAGCTGGTTGTTCATTTGCATGGCTGACCCCACCATTGGCATACGTGTGTGTGTGTGTATGTGTGTGTGTGTGTGTGTGTGTGTGTGTGTGTGTGTGTGTGTGTGTGTGTGTGTGTGTGTGTGTGTGTGTGTGTGTGTGTGTGTGTTTGTTTATGGGTGGAATGTGAGGCATTATTTGTAAAGCCCTTTGGATAACAGTACTATTTAAATGCAGTTCATTTGCCATAAAAGTTTTGGGGACAGTTTTGATTTGCTGTGTTTTTTGCATTCATCAATGAGCTCTTAAAGATTTTTTGAAATTGTTGGACCATGATGATGGATGGAAAAAGAACACATGCAAAAAATTCAGACATAGTGCGCAAAGGCCTATTTTGTTAAATCCTGGTTCTTTTTTTTATAGTTTGTGCATTGGGCAGCATGGTGGCACAGTGGTTAGCACTGTTGCCTCAAGAAGGTCCTGGGTTCGAACCCCCGGGTTGGCCAACCTTGGGGGTTCATCCCAGGTCATCCTCTGTGTGGAGTTTGCATGTTCTCCCTGTGTCTGCGGTGGGTTTTCTCCGGCTGCTCCGGTTTCCTCCCACCATCAGAAAGACATGTTTGTTAGGGTTAATACTCCTGTCTGTGCCCCTGACGGAGGCATGGCAAGAGGAACTGGAGTTGGTCCCCGGGTGCTGCATGGCGGCTGCCCACTACTCCTAGCTACATAGCTGGGATGGGTTAAATGCAGAGAGAGAATTTCCCTCCAGGGATCAATAGAGTATATCAAAATCAAAAATCAAAATCGTGCATATTGGTTATGATATAATTCTACTTATCTGCTTCATTGTAGAGATCTTGTGGCGAAGGACCACTGCTGGACTCAGCTCTCAGCTGTGTCTCATGGGACAATGGGGAAAGAGTTTCCCTATAGAAGCAGCTGTCTAATTTGTGAGCAATGCATTTATTCCTACATCCATATTTTACCAGGTGACCTGTGGGACCCAGACACCTACCGGTCTGTTAATGTGGGTTCAGAACCAGTGCGGACCCTGTTGGTGCTGGAAGACACTGTGTGGGCGAGCTGTGGAAATTCTGTCACTGTCATTGACTGCTCTACCCTCTCCACTCAGGTAAGACTTTGAACTATCCCGTTTCTACATATATATACGGTTATACACTGTCTACTACTACTATGACTACTATGACTACTACTACTACTACTACTACTGCTACTACTTTCGGCTGCTCCCATTAGGAGTCACCACAACGGATCATCCATTTCCATCTCTTCCTGTCCTCTGCATCTTCCTCTGTCACATCAGCCACTTGCATGTCCCTCACCACATCCATAGCATAGTTTCCACTGGCACCCTGCTGACCAACAGTACTGGTGGTGGTCGGTTGTAGCCTGGCCTTGACCAATCCAGTATGGAGATCTGATTTATGGTGTGCATATTGATTTGGCAAAGCTTTTACGCCAGATGCCCTTCCTGATGCAACCCTCCCCATTCATCCAGTCTTGGGACCGGCAATAAGAATGCACTGGCAGTACTTAATTGTACAATTAAAACATAGTCCTTTTATGTAAAGTGGTTTGTGTCTTTGAGCTAGAAAACCATCAGAGAAATGCAGTCATTTCAGAAGGTGGAGGGGTGTGCCCATTATTCAATTAAGTTATCAACTCATGGTATCACATAGTGACCCCCAGTGCACACCTTAAAGTTCACCTTGTGACTGGGACAAAGAACAAAGTGTGATGTGTTTGTGCAATGAAAACAATAAGCTGATATTATAAACCAAAAGTTGTTTGCTTCATCCAAGCAATTATAACAATTTGTAAAAAAAATTTAAGTAGCTCAGAAATATGAATTTGTTTAACAAATTAAATTTCTGAGAATTCATCCCATTTGTCCAAGCGCTATCATGGGTTGGGGCTCTTAAGTAAAATCTGTAATTTCTTTGTTGTTTTGTTCATTATTAAAGAAAATCTTCCTTGTTTTCATTTATCCAAAAAAAAAAAGATTTACCCTCACAGCTCCAGCCAGCAGTCTAATCTGTAATACCTGGGGCTTCTCCATGGACTACATATATATATATATATATATATATATATATATATATATATATATATATATATATATATATATATATATATATATATATATGTGTGTGTGTGTGTGTGTGTATATATGTGTGTGTGTATATATGTGTGTGTATATATATATATATATATATATATATATGTGTGTGTGTGTGTGTGTGTGTGTGTGTGTGTATATATGTGTGTGTGTGTGTGTGTGTGTGTGTGTATATATGTGTGTGTGTGTGTGTGTGTGTGTGTGTGTGTATGTATGTATGTATATAAAACTTTCTAGATTCATATTCCTTTTGCCGGAGATTTTACAAATAAGCTTAATTTGCTGTACTGCACTGAAAAAGCACTGTTGTCTCCACCAAAATAACATCCACACTTTGCATTTTGACTCACAAGTGTAGTAGAGGTTTGCAGAGGTCAGACAGACTTTTCTCTCTTCACTGAATTTAGCAGACTGTAGTGAATGATACAAACCAAGTTGTTTGAGGTAAGGGAAATAAGTTATTCATGTGCTGACATGCTTGACATCGCTGTTTGTGTTTTACTCCCAGGTGTGAGCATGTGTATGTACCCACCAGAATGAAGGAGCAGTGCATTCATTAGTGTCTTCGTGTTGAGTACACCTTGACTGGAAATCAAATCAAAGTTAAAAGAATGGTGAAACCGGATGAGCCAGCAAACAAAAGACTATCAGTTTCATCACATAGATCCAAGTCAAAGATAAAATTCAATTTATTTGCTGTCTAAAATACATCATAACGTTTTATCATTTAGCACTAGTAATATGGACCTGGGAGAGAGGAATCATAATACATGACAAAATGTCCCTGTTAGAGTCTGCCTCATCATGTGTTTTATCAGGAATAATTTAAGTTAGGAAGGTCTGTCCTTTTTCCTTCACTTCACTCCCCGGCCCAGTCCTCCACCTCCTCCTCCAGACAGGAGCTTAATCAGCTGAGTGGCCACGCAGTGGAGACAGTTCTGGTTCACTGTTCCTCCCGTGGTGAGCTTTACAGGGTCAGATCTGGTTACTTCTTTGCTAACCTTGTCTTCCTGGCTAATGTGGACTCAAGAGGGTTCGGGGCTCTTGATGCATATCCAGACTGTGAAACCATATTGGTGCTGCCTTGAGTAATACAAGTGACTTGAATTAAAGGTTAAAAAGTTGTGTGTACAAATTTAACTCCCTCTCTTCCATCATTGTCCAACTGCTTACCGCTATTCTTGTACTTTTGAATCGGTTCCAGGACATTGCTGTACAGTCTAGCCTAGCTTCGTTGACACCATTGGTTCTTGCATCACGCTATACCATGCTTCTAATTCGTCAGTGCTTCGATACCACGATATGTGGACATCATAGTGTACATGTGGTGTCATCCCCCTGTATAGTTCACTCAATGATTTCTCCCTCTCCACCTCAAGCTGATGTGTGGTGAGCATGGTGATGCAAAATGGCTGCCATGCGTCACCCAGGTGGGTGCTACACATTGGTGGTGGTTGAGGTGAGTTAGCCCCTTCAATGTCAAGCACTTTGGGTGTCTAGATAAAGCGCTATGTAAAAGTAATCCATTATTATTATTATTATTATTATTATACCCCCTCAGCCTGTTCTAGATAAGGAACTAATCTGCCAATCAGCGTTGGGCACCGTCATCAGTGTATGAATGTGTGTGTGAATGGGTGAAGGTAAGGCATATACATTGTAAAGCACTTTGAGTGGTCAGTAGACTAGAAAAGCGCTATATAAATGCAGTCCATTTACCATTTACCCCAATAACAACAACTCTAAATGAAACTTACAGGGGCACTTTGAGAGTTATTGCATTTGTGTGTGCACGTGTTCGAATGCATATTCGGGAGTATGCATGTATTGGCAGTTTGTGTGTGCCAATCGCTGCATCAATACCTTGTCAATACCCTGGAAAAGCCTTGAGTTCTTCTCAAACCCCTAACTGAGCAGGACGTAGGTGGGTACACAGGCATTGATCAGCAACACCTGGCAGGGCTCGCTTCTCCTGCCATTACTTCCCCCTCTCTACGTGC
Source organism: Lampris incognitus (assembly GCF_029633865.1). Lineage (NCBI taxonomy): Eukaryota > Metazoa > Chordata > Actinopteri > Lampriformes > Lampridae > Lampris > Lampris incognitus. The sequence goes on from NC_079212.1 coordinate 109,392,366, forward strand.
TTCCTCTTATCACTCGTGCATCCACTCGTCTCCTTTGCTGGGGCTGCGAGTAAGGAGTGCGGCTATGGATTTACCGTCCTCCAAAGGAAAGCGACACCTTGTCACCTGGCGTAATGAAGGGCTAATGAGCTGTTCAGACCGGCTTTAGTGCTCACCGCTTCAGCCTGTGCTGTTATCCCTGTGCTGGCGGAGGACTGCAGGAAGGATACCTCTGTTAGTGTGACACGGCAGCGCAGAAGGTAGAGGCCATATTACCGCTGTCACGCTTCAATGGCCAACTCATCTCTGTGAGCAACACTGGATTCAGTCCCACTAATGCTAGGTTGTCGGTGAGGGGAAACGGTTGTTGCCTTCACTCATACTGCAGTTGACACCGTGCGACCGACGTTCCACATGTTAAATTTCCACGCCCGTAAATAAATTATATATTTTCTTTACAGCTTTAAATTGACATTTATATGAATTTTTTTTTCATTGTTATAACTCAGTTATTCAAAATGCTCCCTTGGACTTTTTTAGTCCTGAATTCATTTTTTTATTTAAATAGGAACCAATCCTATGAAGCCATTATGTACTCTCAGCATCCCAAAATGCCTTCCAGGTGGCTTAAAACATATGGTCGGCAAGATGGCATCCAATAGTCCAACTGTATGTCAGCCCACAATTAGCTGGAGGTTTGTTTAATAAGGACTACGCTTGTTTGTGTCTCCTTAGCTAATTTTGCAGCACATGATGCAGAACTGGGTTTTAGTCTCTTAACTTATCTACTCTTTTGAATTGCACTGGGTTATTGGAGGTGAAGTTTTTCTTTTTTTTATTATGGATATCTAATTTTTTGATGGCTGCACTTAAAAAAATAAAGCAATGCAATGCATATCCTTTCTCAGGCGGAGAAGGCGCCCACTTCTAAGGAGTCAATTAAAAAAGAAAACACATCAAAGGCTTACTTCCTTTCCCCAATTTCAAACAAAGGAAGACCCACTGGCAAGGGCACAGAAACAGGTGGTAATCCCCATCCGCTGGTGCATGGTGGGGGCGGGGGGAAGCATTCCCATCTCCCTTCACTCTCTCTCTCACGAACTAATTGCCCCCCACCCCAACAAACTCATGTAATGACAGTGATAGGAGCTCCAAGACGATGCCTTAACCAACCCTTGTAATTTCTTGGACCTCAGGGGCTGCATGGGCAGCTCCGATAAGGCTCATTGAACTTTTTCCAGCTACTCATTAAAACTATGTGCCTGAAACACCATCTTTTCCATTGTGTTTGTAAAAAAATGGAAGCCAGGGGAACGATGAAAAAAGTGTCCTATTTGTCAGTGGTGCTATTAATTACAGTCTTCAGAGGCACAGTTACACTTTATTTACATAAAAGCAAGTAAAGAGCAACAACTGTGTGCAAGATCCAAGGGGCTCCTACTGACTTCATCATGTTAGGACATGACCATTCCGTTATCTAACATTATTTTGCTGGGAACAGTACTTAAATGAACTTTCAATAGAGTCTTAACATTTTAAATGACATATCTGCAGCATGAATTGTTAATAACTGCCACACCACTAGCCACACGAAATAAAAAAAAAACATCGTTTTTTCTTCAATGTACCTTATGCTAAACTAGAATGCAGAGTTATGACTCCTAGCCTAGTCAATCATTCATTATTTTATTCATTTATGTATTCATTAATTTCCACACTGCGGCTTCAGCTCTGTGGGGTTTGCCTCTGCTCTTTGTTCCACTTGTCTGAAGACCTCATAATATCCCTTTTTATGAAGTACATAAATTGAGGCAAAATGACTGCATGCATGTTAAATAATACAGTATCATAGCAGTACACAATGGCTGCAGTATCACTTGATTCACAGCAGAGGATTGAATTAATGTTACATCAAGCAATCAGTTAGATCACATTTGCAGTTGAAAGAAGTAAAAACATCAAATTAAACATGATATTAACCGTTGACAAATAAGACTGGCATTGTAATTATGAAAAGCCATTCTACAGAGTATGTTGGCAACACGTTGCCTTTTCTCTTTAAAGAAAGTAGCTTGGGGTGTCCGGGTGGTCTAGTGGTCTATTCTGTTGTCTACCAACACGGGGATCACCTGTTCGAATCCTCGTGTTACCTCTGGCTTGGTTGGGCATCCCTACAGACACAATTGGCCGTGTCTGCGGATGGGAAGCTGGATGTGGGTATGTGTCCTGGTCGCTGCAGTAGCGCCTCCTCTGGTCGGTCGGGGCACCTGTTCGGGGGGTAGGGGGAACTTGGAGGAATAACGTGCTCCTCCCATGTGCTATGTCCCCCTGGCGAAACTCCTCACTCTCAGGTGAAAAGAAGCGGCTGGCGACTCCACACGTATTGGAGGAAGCATGTGGTAGTCTGCAGCCCTCCCTGGCTCGGCAGAGGGGGTGGAGCAGCAACCAGGACGGCTCGGAAGAGTGGAGCAAATGGCCAGATCCATTTGGGGAGAAAAAGGGGGATACAATTCACAAAAAAAAAAAAGAAAGCAGATTGTATAACATTTCCAAGTTGTTGGTTTTTTTTGTCTGTTTTTAATCAGATAAATGTAATGATTTTTCAGTTATAACTTTTAGAATTTTAGTATTAGTTATGTGTCTATTTCAAGTTGCATTCTGTTACTTACATGGTATTAAAAACATTTTTAGATGTTGTGATTTTACTCTTTAATCATGCATCCCTGTTCTGTAAACCCAACCAGTATCACTCTCCTTTCAACCCCCTTTCCCCATTCCAGAGGCATGAAGTGCACCCGGATCCCATGGTGAGCGTTGCACATATGGTACGTGCAGGTGGAGGGGTATGGATGGCGTTTTCTGAGGGGTCCTCCATTCGTCTTTTTCACACTGAAACGCTGGAGCATCTTCAGGAAATTAACATCTCGACCCGTTCAATGCTGCTGAATCCTGGTATGCCCACACCACACACAACAAGATGGTTTTGAGCTCATGACCTACACTCAAAAAATGAAATAAAAATGTTAAGATAAGTGGTTCCATGCAACCGTGTTAAGTAAATACAAGTTTCTTTGCACATATTGGTAACTCGTTGTGCTAAGAAATTACTTAACACGGTTGTGTGGAGCCACTTGTCATAACATTTTTAAGTAAATCAAACATTTCATTTTTTGAGAGTAGAGGACAAGTTTTAATCCCACAGTGCATTTTACCACCAATGTGATGCGTTTTCATCACCTTATTGTAGAACTTTAAAGGAATAATGCTAATTTGAGTCCTTAAGAATATCAATGGCAAAGTCAACAGAACTATTGAATCCCAATCACTAATACATATACTGTATACTCTAACAGCCATGGTGCTGATGTGGTGTCATATCCCCTGACAGTTTTGCCTTTCCTCTTAAATGGGACCTAAGTGATTTTATAATCTTGCCTGCTAAATTTTTAATTTTTTTACATGCCTAGATAACATTTTTTGCAACATTTTTAACTCCTGGTAGTGTTTTTTTTTACAAATATAAAAAAAGGTGATTTGACAAAAATTTGTATTGCCTACCACGCAACATTATGTACATACTGCACACAAGATAGGAGGACAGTGGTGAAGAGAAAAGCTGGAAGAAAAGCTCATCTTGTTTTATTATGCTATGTAATGTAAGCAAATGTTTATTGAAACTTCAAAACCCACCAGAATTCTCAGCCTGATATAGAAATGCATAATTATACTCTAAAGTGAAATAGCCCAATAACAATTGGAGATGATCTTTTTATTTCTCCCTATTTCCATTGGATGCAGAGCCCCAAAGTTAGGTGTCAAAAATACATCACAGATTGGAGGTTTGCTGCACTGACAGTACACTCAGTAGAGTACAGATCCCCACCAGGTGTATCTCTCCCTTCTCCAGTGCTCAGACTTGGCGACAAACCAGCTGAGCAGTTAGCACTCAGCTGCACTATAAAACAGGTTTTTCAAAGGTTTTCAATCACTGCAACCACAAGAGGTCCTTGATCATACAACTGAGCACAAAAGTTATTAGGTTGACAGGTCCAGTAGTATGTGAGATTAGCAGCAGACACATACGCACACACACGCACAAACAGAAAAAAAAAACTAAAACAAAACAAAACAGTGTTTTTCCTGCCATTATAAGACTTTTGCACAGTGCCCAAGTTGATTGAATGGGAAATGTGGAAAAAAATTTTTTTAATGTGTTGTGCATAAGCTAAACAATTCTACCTGATAAAAATGTTTTGCCCGTCAATCTGTGGATCTGCAGCCTCCTAGGTGGACCCTCGCATGAATGTGACCAAGTCTAATATGAGCTTGCACTTTCCAAAAAGAAAAGGTTTGCTATGCGACCATTTTGGTCTTTCCATAACCCTGGGAAAATAAAGACAGAGGTTATTAATTTTTGGTTCATCCAGGGTTCCTCCAGTTCTCCTGTTCTGAGATCAGCAGTGAATGATTTGCTGACTTGCGAAATATGATCGACTCATATCCGAATACATGTTTGGACACTGTCGCTGCCTAATCAACCATAGATGTGAGTTGTGCATGTGCATGGCTGACTCAGATCGGGCAGCGACAGGAAGAAGCGTTGGTTGAGCAAGCTAGGGAGTAGTGGCGAGAGGGAGCGGCGATAGCGAAAACATGTTTTTGAAGGTTTTTAATCACCGCAGCCATGAGAGGTTTTTCATCATACAGTCATAACTGTTAAAAAAAAAAAGACTGATAGATCCAGTAGTTTACAAGATTAGCTTCAGATGGACAAACACATACACACACACAGACACACACACACACACACACACACACACACACACACACACACACACACACACACACACACACACACACACACACACACATACATGCACATGCGACCAAATCTATAATCCCATCCAGGCTACCGGCTGGCAGAGATAGAAAAGTTTTATTGTTGCCAGACATGACATAAATTCAAGTTCTGATTTCAAATCCATTTTCTAACAAAATCTAATTTTGTTTGGAATTTGGAAAACTTTGTCATCAGATGTAATCATCAGACTTTTGAGCCCTTGATTTTATAAATCAATGAGGGTGCACCAGTGAAAGTGACAATAATGCCCACATCCCTAAAATTATATTCTAGTCTTGTTTAAATTGCTCCTTGGGTCCAGCACTCCAGGGACTGACCTGAATAAGTAACCAACTCAGGACCTTGCAAAGCCATAATAGAGCCACAGGGCGGGGAATGAATTTATAAAAAAAAGAAATAAGTCATGGAGCAGCAGTAAAATGCCTGAGTCAAAGATTTTTATTCTCAGGGTTTCCATGGAAACACTTGTCTTTTGTTCAATGTCCCCGGTCTACTGGTATCATGCCAGATTTGCCCCCTCTTCCTACATTTAGCTCTGTTTTTTCTCTTGTTAGCTCCTCCTCTTTCTTTTCACTCAATCTTATTTCTTTGTTCTTCTTTCCCTGTTGTTTTTCATCTTGTTCTCTCTTCCTTAAAATCCACTCTCACTCGTTTAACTTCATACTGTAGTCTATTTGGAATGCTACTGGTACCTCCTTACTTCCTGCTTGCCTTCCTTTGAGATGAATGAAATATTTATTAGCAGACCTGGATGTTTTCCTCCCGTCTGTTCACAGAACTATGGCAAACAGTGGATAGAAAAGAAGCATACCAAAGTCTGTCTGATAGGCGTAAATATATATAACAGTCATTTTAGTTCAAATGTTTTTCAATCTGATGCTTTTGGCCAAATTAGCTCTTTTGGTTGATCTGGAAATTGCTTTGCACTTGAGCTAGCTGTGTAATTGTTTCTGAATTCAGACAATTGTCTCCTTCCAAGAGAATCATACCAAAAAGGGATTGATGTATTTAGAGCAATATTCAAAGCATCTCAACAGAATAAGTGGGTTCTGTCCTCTGAGTGGGACAGGATAGCAAAGAATAAAGAAATAATGTCAGTGACCAAATACTTCCCTTTCCGATCAAATTTTCTTTTTCTTTTTTTTTTTTTTTTGGTCTGGATAAGAAACTTTTAGGTGAGTGGGTTCCCAAAGCCATGGTATCTGATGGAAACATCTGACCCAGTGGTTATTTTCTCCATTCACCAGAACTTTACCTTGAACTATGGAGCAAATGAGAGAGAGGGTGGCAGCCTCGAGGTCTGTCCCTAGGGGAAGTTACAGGGGGGGAAAGAGAAGGGTTACCCTGGCTTATGTCTTTAGCCTCCACAAAAGGACAGTGGAAAACATATTTCACTCAAGTCCTAATTTGTCGAGCTCACAAGAGGAAAGAAGCTCCCTGGACATTCTACAACCATAAGACACTGCACATGAAATACTGATAGTTACTCCATATCAACGGGTCTCTATTCCCCTGCATTAATGATATACTCCCTAATCCTCTCCCTTTAATGTGATTCAAACTCGACAGGGAATTCCAGTTGCAGTAAACAACAGAGGACTTACTGAGGCAAAGGAAACTCCTGATCTTTCCGCTCTACTAATGACTTTAATAGTTCCATCCTTAGGGTGGAAAAAACAATATTCCAAAATAAAATCCTAAGTGATATATGACAGGAAAACATTGGTATTTGTAGACATATTCTTTATTAAGGCAAATACTGGCTCTCTCAACAAACTGACTGCAGAATGCCGAGTGTGTGCATTGCTGTGAAAAAGCAGGACGTGGAAGAACACTCGAGGTTGAGATATACCTCTTTAATCTCAAGTGTTTTTGTTATTATCCCCTCTTATCACTGTTCCTAAAGATGAATCCTAGTGCCGGCATCCTCTGATTTAACTTGAGATTTAATGGTAACTCAGAAGTGAATGCTCAATGAGTGTTACAGTGCCACTTAGGCTTTCTAAGCAAAGCAGAACCAGGCACAATACCTATGCAAGGAAACAGCGGACATTTTCTTAAGACAGAGTTCTTTGTAGAGGCCTCTAACTCACCATTGGGACCCTTCAAGGTCTCCACCCCAATGCATGCCTTGTCTTTGTATAAATATTGCACAAATGAGCTCTGCCTACACCTAATGTTTTCTGCAGTCTATGCTCAGCATTAGCCGCCCAACTTGGGAAGTATCATCCATGCACAGTTAAATTAATTAATTAAAGACACTCTGTAAACCACTCGTGGATCACACATCATAATCTGTGCATGACATAGAACAACCCTGTAAATACAGTGCCGCATGTAAATGAGCATTCTCTCAGTCACAGTCATGTGACTGTCAGTGTAATTCAATTATGGTTGCCATGGATACAGGGTTGGATTGGGACACTTAATTTTACAGTGTAATTATGAGTTCCAGCAGCTCATGGTGCATTGAAAGGTATTACCATACCATTACCATGTGGCACCATGCCCAAGTTTCCGGCATCATGTATTGACATATCTTTAGAGTAACCAAATTCTTTCTGACAGGATAGCCAAATTATAACAACATATTGCATGTTATCACACAAGTCATCACAGAATAAAAGCAATAATAAACCACCATCAGATAAAATGATTGTGCATGAATGGCAGCTTATTATAAGACACAGAAGAAGAAGAAAAAAAAATCGGGAATCAGGACCATTTGTCTTTTCATTTCATGTACTTGCATACATGAAATGAAACGAAGTATTGTTTTCCCCAGCCCAGAGCAGTGCATCACAAAGACAAAAACACATATCCAACACATACAAGAACGAACACATATATATGCGAACGACAAAAAAACAAACAAAAAAAAACACCTACAAAAGCTACAAAACTACAAAATTCACTGTCCAAGAGTGAAAGCCAGCCAGGATGACTATTGGAACTGCTGGTCTGCATGGGCTAGCAGTTAGCTTAGCCTGCCCCGCTTCCGTGTCCTGTCAGACTGCCCTCAGTTTTTCCTCTTCGAGTGCAGCTCCGGGCAGGGCCGTGGTCCCTGGGCCCACCGAACGCAGCAGACCAGGCTCCCCCAGCCGATCCAATGCCAGCTCTCCCAGCCAGACACCCTCGACACATCTCACTATCCCTAAAAATAGGTCCTACCTTCATGCTATTAGATGCCTTCATAGCAGATCATTCCTTGTTGCCAGATCGTTGATGGTTCAATCCATGTTGACAGTCGACAGAATATCCTTTTTCATTGACATCGAAATGAAGATCTCGAAATGATCTTGGGTTAGTGTGCCATGCAGACTTTTTTTCAAAAATTTCAAAGTAGAAAATGTTCTCTCGCATGCCACCAGCATGATGGGCAGTGTCTGTCAGAATATATATATATATATATATATATATATATATATATATATATATATATATATATATATATATATATATATATCAACACGGATACAGGAAAAAAGTTTTAATACATTGCAGTACAGGCCTGTTTCATGCGTCGTGCACTCATCAGCTGCTAATGTGGTTAAACAAAGAATCATACAGTTTACATTACCCAGCGTCACGACCCTAATTTCGGTTGGACAGCAACCAATAGGGGCTTCCGATGGCCTCACGGTCTCACCATCCCACTTCTGACACCGGTATAGCGAATTCGGGAGGCAGTTCGGGTACCGCCGCAGCCAGGACGTGAACCCAGCTCTCCCGTACCACAGGCGACAACATTAACCAGTCGACTAAAAGGTCCGACCCATTAGCCAAGGGGACTTATTGGTGAATAAGGTGGAGGAGGATAAGGAAATTGCAATGGATTGGGTGGTTACAGACAAGCTCTGGGCCTTTCCAGTTTACTGAAGAATGGAGACAAGGGGTGTTAAACTGAGCTGCTTTTTGAAGAGGAGGCGTTTGAGGCCTTGTCAAACTCCTTTACACTCTGTTTATTGCTGGATGAAGAACTGGAGCTTCTGTCTGTACTCTTGTTTTGAGGACTTTCTCTTCTTGTTTTGAGGACTCTCTCTTCTCTCTTCTTCTTCTCCATACTAGATCTCTTGGCAGGAGCAGGGCTGGTATCCTTCCTGTCACTGTTGGAACCAGGAGAGGATCTGAACGATCTGACTCTTGTTGAGGAGGTCTATCCGACTCTTGTTGTTCTCTACAGATGGGGCATGGTTGCATTTGCTCTGTTCAGAGAAGTCACCATCCTTCTCTATGGCTGAGTGCTCCCCTTGTATTTCCCTCACTCCAGGGTTCTGGCTGTGGGTCTGGCCCTGTGTTTATGGCATGAAACAGGCTTCTACTGTCTCATAAAGAATTTACTTGACTCACTGGATATATATATATGTAGTATATATCCCTCCTTTTTCTCCCCAATTGTACTTGGCCAATTAGCTCTCTTCCGAGCTGCTCCACCGGGGAGGGCTGCAGACAATCACATGTCTCCTCCGATATATGTGCCATCGCCAGCCGTTTCTTTTCACCTGACAGTGAGTCGTTTTGCCAGGTAGGCCGGGAGCCAGGACCAGCCCTCAGGATGTTTTCTACCTTTTTTTCACTATTATTTCTTGTTAGCCTATACCTTGGGCCAAGTTGATAACAAGCAGCCCCAACTCGGGCCCCGTTGGGCCAAAAACCCAATTTTTGGGACATGTTCCTGGCGAAATTATGTAAATGCAAATATTAAGGTACTACAATGGTATCAATAGTCATACAAGTATGACATTCGACAGAGAGCATCCTGATACATAGTTGGAAACAGAAAAATAAGATTCTGGGGCTTGCTGCAATTCTATTCTATGATATCACCCACACCATCCCCAAAAAGACCCAAAAAAAGTACTGTCCGCCTGACAAATTCTCATCAAAATGATTATTCTCTTTATAGAAAACTTCCCTAGTTCATATGCTTCACTTTGAGCCCAATATGACCTTTCTATCTCAAAAATTACACTTGCTGTGGCTGAAAGTCTTCACTATAGGACTACAGTACCTCAAATATGAAAAAAAAACAGATATAATTTTCACTGCCATGGTAACTGTGGGCATTCAGAAGTGCATTCAGAAGATGCAGCCAAGCTGCATCTTCTGAATGGACAAAAGTACATCATCAGTACATTTGACCTAGGTGTTTGCATGAAAGCCTACCCTCTAATATGGAATGAACCTGAAAAATACAAAAAGCACATCATCCTCATTGGTACATTACATTACTGTGGAGCTTACTTGAAAGGCATAGGCTGAAGATACGTCAGGGGATTGGATGGGTAGAAGTGGCTTTGAAAGCAAAACTGATCACCACAGGCTCTGTGACTGGGGTCACTGACGGAAAGAATTGGGACAGGGGGGTGGAGCAGCAACCGGAAGAGTACAATTGTGGAGAAAAGGGGGGATACTCCCCCTTTTCTCCCCAATTGTACTCGGCCAATTACCTCACTCTTCCGAGCCGTCTCGGTTGCTGCTCCACCCCCTCTGCCAATCCGGGGAGGGCTGCAGACAACCACGTCTCCTCCGATGTGGCGTCGCCAGCCGCTTCTTTTCACCTGAGAGTGAGGAGTTTCGCCAGGGTGACGTAGCACATGGGAGGATCATGCTATTCCCCCCAGTTCCCACTCCCCCCCAAAACAGGCGCCCTGACCGACCAGAGGAATCGCTACTGCAGCGACCAGGATACATACCCACATCCAGCTTCCCACCTGCAGACTTGGTCAATTGTGTCTGTAGGGACGCCCGACCAAGCCGGAGGTAACACAGGAATTCGAACCAGAGATCCCTTTGTTGGTAGGCAATGGAATAGACCACTACGCTACCCAGATGCTCCTGTCAGGATATGTTTGTAAACAAGTCCAGTGATATAATAGTCATCCGTGAACAGATTATACCTTTGAAGTGCTCAGTAGCAAAATAAAGTGCAGTTTCTATATGACAACTCATGTTTGTGTAACACGTTCTTAATTTTCTTTGTTTGCAGTGGGTCTTTTGGTTATGTGATGTTCTCCAAGAGCCGTGGTCTGTAATTTTTCCCAATGATAGGCCAACTCTGACTGTAAATTGTCAGTGGTAGCCCTGCAATCACAAGGCAGTCTTTTTTTTTTTTTTTTTTGCTAAGTTATGCTAGAGCAGATGGCTCCAAACCTCTCCTACAAATCTCAGGAAAACGTCAGGGTTTGAGACCGGCAAAATCTTTAAGCAACGTTCCATTCACCAAAAAAAAAAGGATGATTTAGACCATCTGCGACTGTGTCTAAGATTACACTGTTTGCCTGGATCTTGTAAGACGTATCTGCATCAGAGAATGGCTCATCAGTTGACTCACTGGGCATTGTCCTATTTTTTTTTCTTTTTTTCGTTGTTTCTGGGGAAGAGAGTCTTCTCTGTCTCATCTCTGTTGTCACTTGTAATGTTATCCATTGTCATTAGCATGTTAGCTGGTGAAGCAAATATGTCTGTCAATTTAGCACAATGTACTGCATCAATTTCCATGTTGGTTTGTTTTTTTTTTTTAATTTTAGTCTTACTTTTTCAGTCCCTCCTTTCCATTTTTTGCAGTCCATTTTTTTATTTTTATTTTTTGGCTATAGCTAATATAACTTACCTATGTTTGTTCTTAAATAGCTTCCCAATCCCAAAATGTATGTACATGTTCACTAACTGAACCTAATGATGATGGAAGAGGTCCAAATGATCATGCAGAAATTAATCCCCCCCCAAAAAAAGAAAAATGTTATCGTTAAAAGTAATATATGTTGCAGGATTAAAACTTTAAAATATTTTTTTTAATAAGAAAAGTTTAAATTTTAATTTAATTAGGTCCAATGTAGTTTTGCAGCCAACTAATGCCAGCCAGCGGCCCACCAATGGCAGCAGCCCACCGGGAAAAGCCCCGCCTCTCATGGCATCCAATCCAAGCCTGCATGGGTATTATTGTAAATGATGCAATAGATAACTAGGCCACGTTTGGAGCCAAGGGCTGTGGGACCACAAAGAGAAATGCAAAAATAAACCTGTAATAAACATTATTTTTTGCCTCTCTTAACTAGAAACAAAGGATCTGCATCTGTAATGAGAATACGCAGTTACTTTTCCCTCCCTCAGACATGCAGCACTAGAGAAACTGAACTGAACAACTTCACAATTTACAGTTTAAATCTTAAATGATGTATAGAAGATGACAGAGGGTGGAAAAAAAGAGCACGTTGTGGCACAATCAACTAATTGCATCATATCAGCCTTAGAGTTATCTACATGGACATGAATCAAGCTTAATTACTTATTCTGCCACATCAAGAAAGAATACAGAGAACCTCAATATGTACTGATACCAACCTGCTCAATCTCACTGGGTTTGAATAGCTAACTATGGGGATGTATAAATGAATGAATGCTGCACCTGTTATATTTTATGTGACTCTCTGGCATGCCACATAGGTTGAATTGTGGGTTAAGACTCCTTGCTCTATAGCTTTGCTCTTTTAATGATAAGAAGTCTATTTTTGGCCTCATTTATCTATGATAGCTTTCATTTCAAGTGGCTCAATTGAAAACAGGCAAATCCAATTCCTTCTAATCTTGTTTAACCCAAACCTCTGGGGTGGCTGTGCTGAAGTTTTTGTGTTTTTCCACTGATATCGAATGATAAACGTGTAAGCATGTGGCTGTTAATTACTTCCTAATACATAATGAGTTGACTTTCAAAACACTATATATTGTGAAATATGTATGAAATTAAGATTTGGATAAATCTCATCTGATGGTCATTTGTTTCAAGGTGCAATGTGTAATTTCTACCTGTAAGATGCGAATAATAATTAATCATGATATACTTTGAAACACTCCTCTTCACCCTTCTTCAAGCAATTGCAAGACAAGTAAAACAGAAAGTTAGCATATCCCATCATGTGTGCTAGCATCTGCTATTCTCAAGCACTTTCAGTAGATATCAATTTGCTGCTTTCCATGCGTATTTTGCGGGGGACTGCAAGTGTGTCCCTGGTATACTATAGGAACCGGGGGGGGGGGGGCATGGGCTTTCAAAAACTACAACAGAAACACCCAACCTGACTCACTTCTGTATTTTTTGCAGATGTCTGGGTAGTTGGGTCCGTCAGTTGTTTGCCATTTCAATAACTACAATTCACCAACTGCGATTCATATTTACTAATCATATTATGCTGCAGGAAAGTAGAAACATTACAAATTACACCTTCAGTATCTTGACAAATATAGAAGAGCCGGTCTGTGCAATCCTTATAATTTTGACATCAAGACTCAAGACATCCCCTAAAAAAATACCAATTCATTGTCAATGTCAATTTGTTTGCTATCCATCTTTTGTAAGAGTAGCTGTCAACTTTCTCAAATGATGGATGTCTCATTTTTCAACTAAACTCTCCAACTATAACCCAATGTTCCTTTTACTGCAGGTCAGAAGAGCATTCGAGTCACCAGTCTTCTCATCTGCCAGGGACTGTTATGGGTAGGGACTGCCCAGGGCATCATTATTACACTCCCAGTGCCCAAGCTGGAAGGTATCCCCAAAATAACAGGTATGGATCAGAGGGAAGAGGCTGACAGTGACTGCAAAGGCCTCTTGGGAGGTCAAAAGGAAACTAGAGATGTTTTTCTGTGATATAAAATTACTCCACATTGCCCAATACGTAGGCTACATTTCACACCTGTCTTTCAGCATTACAACTCTCAAAAATCAAATATAAATGACCAAGGAATTTAGAAACTGTTGGGCAGTTCTGATTGTTTAAAATTTTAGATTTTCTGTGATGGCCTGGCAGCCTGTCCAGGGTGTCTCTCCGCCTGCCCCTCCAATGACTGCTGGGGGGGGGGGGGGGCAGGCGGAGAGACACCTGAGAGCAGGATAAGCAGTTTGGATAATGGATGGATGGATGGATGGATGGATGGATGGATGGATGGATGGATGGATGGATAGATGGATTTTGTATGCTTGCAAATATGTTAATTTGTTTCCATTTTATTACAAGCAACCTGGTGAAGCAACTTAGTTATTTGAGTTTCATAATACTTATTTAACATTTACTCTTGTAACTAAGTATATTTAACCATTTAAAAATGTACATTGAGCAAATTGTTAACTACACTGTGAGGCTGGATTTGAGTCAGCACTGTTGTAGAAGTCAAATTCAGTTTTGCCAAAATTGTTACCAAGGAAAGTAGCTAAGGGGTACTCTTAAAGTCTGCTCCTCTGTTACAAATTGATTTGTGTATCTGAGTCATCACTTAGAGAGAGAAAGAGAAAAGTCAAAATAGCAATTTAATAGGTGTTATGCGGATGAATTTTGGCCATAATATATTTTTGCGAAGTTGCCACTGATTCAACTGTCTCTGATTTTCTTACCTGGGTTATTGAGCATGCATACAGACACGTTGTCACTGTTGCAAATTTTAAGAGGAAAGGAGACAGTTCAGGGAGGAAGTTGATTAAACTGTTAGGTAGAATCAGTTTCCCCTTTTTTTTTCATGGCAAATGTAACGAGAAGATTTCAAGCTAACCACTGCTATATTCTGGGGGGGGGGGCAAGCCACATTAAGAATGGGTTGGGGAGGTAGGGACAGATAAAGGTAAACTAAGGAGATTGACTCAGCCACCATCTGAGACAGAGTAGAACAGTAATGCCTGGGCAGTGCAAGGAAAAGTTGTTTGTCCCTGCTGTGCTTTTCATCTGTATTGCACACCGGCAGCAGAGTCTGTTATGTGGGATGGAAGGCATTGCTACCATGGAGAACAAGGAGACAGGAACATAAATATGGGTAATAACAGTGTGGCAGAGGAAAATAACTGAGTAATCTGAACAACTACACAAAAGTGTAAAACTGACACATTGCATATACACATATATGACTTAATGTCTTTGCAAAGAATAGTATTTCTGTATGCAAGTTCATTTATTTATACATTTGGGAGATGAATCCAGAGGAAAGCGAGGGAGAGCATGTTGACAGGTCCTCCCTCTGCTCTGTTTCATCCATTCATACCAATTTGTGCCAAATGCATTTGCAGCCAACACATTTTTTGATATACTGTGAGAAGTGGATAGGTTTGCTGCTAATCCCTTTAAAAAAAAGTCAGCAGGAAGCTTTGAGATGTTGCTAAAACTAGTGACAAAGATGCCAAGTTGACAACATTGATCAAATTGTTAATTTAACTTGTGTGATAAAACACTGCAATTTCTATGATAATGTGATCGTAATATGACTGGTGTTCATTTAGGGAAGGTGAATCTTTTCAGGGAAATCCAATTTCTCTTCATTTTGAAGGAACTCATTGAAAGAATTGCGTAATGACTAGGGATGGCTTGGTACGTCTTTTTGATTTCCAAAACTGATACTGAAACCATTACACCGAGTATCTGCTAATACCAATACAAATGTGATATTCTTTTTTCTTTCTCTCTTAAGAAGCTACTAAGCTGTTAATAAGTTATTCGTATGGATGCACTCTGCTTAAGATACCCATCTAAAAACATTGTGCTCAATCTGTGAAACAATACATTACTCCCAAAAGGAAGAGATATACATAGTCAACAACATGACTGAGTCATACAATACTGCTGCTTCTGTTTGACCACAGGTAGCTGTCACTCATGTCCTACACTGAGTGGTTACAGCTGTTACCATGTGATGCATGGTGTTACTTTTTATGGTATGTCGCTAAAAGTGTGGCTGCCATTTGGCCAGTATCATACCAGTACCATACTGAGTATCAGATTCGTGCCATCCCTAATATCAACCTCAAGCCTAATGCAATTAAGTTGTCTGCTTGATGCTGGAATACTATGGCTGTGTTTCTTCTTCAGGTAAGGGGATGACATCGCTGAATGCCCACTGTGGATCTGTGGACTTTCTGGTGGCCACCTCGAGTACTTTGTCCCCTGAGCTGCTCAAGAGGGACTCCGTTGGGGATGGTCGTGACTCAGCGTGCGGGGGTGAGGACCGCAGTGATACTTCCTCTCAGGAATCTCTGCAGCAATCCCATTCCTTCCAGGGAGATGCAAGGGGAAAGGGACGAGGTGTTTTGCTGCAGTACAGGCTCCGCTCCACATCAGGTTTGCCTGGACGGCCCTTAACAGCATTGGGCGATGAAGCATCGGATTCCTCCCTAGAGTCTCTAGAGCACAGCGTGGAAGATGGATCGATTTACGAGCTCAGTGACGACCCAGAAATGTGGGTGAGGGGGCGCACCTCCGAGAGGGACGGAGGACGCAGGGACAGGGTGACTTCTGCTGCAGTCGTCTCTGGCGGCAAGGGTTTCCGGCGACTAAGGGAAGGAGGGTCTTCAGGTACAAGGACAGGGGGGGACTGTTTAGAGAATACTTTGATGGTGTGGCAACTCCCATTGACAGTGTGATATGAAAACTCTGTGGCAATGTGGTGTACTGTTTGTTTGAAGAGGTCTGCTCAGCCTGGCATCAAATCATTCATTACATGACTTCAAAGAATAGAGCCATCTAATTAAAAAGGTGTTGGAAACTGTAAACAGCTCTGGGTGGATAAATTAGCCTGTGTGATAAGGAAACTAACACCCGCAGTTTAAGAGCAGTATTGCCATCCCATAGGCCCGTTTAATTGTTGAGGATTGTGTGTCACCATCTTCACCCAGACTGACATAACTAGCTGCAAATTGCTTCCCTGTGACTGCTTTGAACCATTTTCCCAACCTGCCTTAGTTAAGATGGATATGCCCAAACTCAACCTCATCATTGCTGTCTGAATTCTTGCACATTTTACTTTTGTAAAGAAATCCCAAGTGTGCACAAGCGGACCTCACTCCTTAAAGAGCAAGCCTTTGTTGAATCTGCCATGCTCTGCAGAGTTAGAGATGGACCTCTTTTATCTGATCCTACGGGAGAGATCCTATCTGTTTAGAGCTAAAACAACGAACTACCATAGCATCACAAAGCCCATTAGCATTACTTTATTAGTTTGACTAGTCTTTTTTTTTAATACTCCCAGTCAATGTGAAAATACTGTACCTTTTATTTTGTTAAAAATAAATGTGTGCTTTTTTTAAAGTAGACAACACCCCCTTATCCTTTACCCTGTGGTTTTTTTTTGGATAATTAATCTGGGGTTGAGGAAAATAATATATACTGAAGTAGCGTTCGGGATCTTCAAACAACTGTGCCTTTGTCAAAGGGGGTTGTGTTACTAATAGGTCCACTGTACTAACTTGCACAGAGGTTGCTGTGTAAGTCAAAAGTAAATATAAACTATCAGAGCCAATACATCACACAATTTACATTTTACTTGTGGACTTCAACTTATCTTATTGTATTCTTAAACCACTGTATATGTTGGACACATAGTCCACGTCACATATTTCCATTTGATTATTCATTGTCTTGCATTAGTTAGAAGAGACACATACACCAAATACCTTTGTGATACACAGCTCACTTTAAAAGCAAAAAACAGTTACACATCAAAAGCCAAAATTAGGGGCATCCAGGTAGCATAGTGGTCTATTCCTTTGCCTACCAACACAGGGATCGGCGGTTCGAATCCCCATGTTACCTCCGGCTTGGTCGAGCGTCCCTACAGACACAATTGGCCGTGTCTGTGGGTGGGAAGCTGGATGTGGGCATGTGTCCTGGTCGCTGCACTATCGCCTCCTCTGGTCAGTCGGGGTGCCTGTGCGGGGGGAGGGGGCACTGGGGAGAATAACGTGATCCTCCCACATGTGATCTTCCCCCTGGTGAAACTCTTCTCTGTCAGGTGAAAAGAAGCGGCTGGCGACTCCACATGTATTGGAGGAGGCATATGGTAGTCTGCATTCCTCCCCGGCTCGGCAGAGGGGGTGGAGCAGCGACCGGGATGGCTTGGAAGAGTGGGGTGATTGGCCGGATGACATTGGGGAGAAAAAGGACGGGAAAAAGAAAAAGCCAAAATTAGACAAATATTAAAATAAAGGTACCATGGATATCAGGGTCTAATATCGGCTGTTGTCAGCTGTGGATTCCTCCTACTGATTTGGCACCATGTAGTATTTTAAGTGCACAATATTGATCAAAGTTATTTTGCGAGCTTAAGCATTCCAGTTCAGTGTTGCCCTTTTCAAATGTCATATTCACATCCATGTATAATAGCTAGAACAAGCCTATGTCACAACTGAAAGAAACCTAAACATATGAGGTGACATATGCCAATAATAGCAACAATATGTTAACATACCCCCATTGTATTTTCATTTAATTTGTCCTTTTTCATATTTGATAGTAGTCAGAAATAATCCAGATATTGGATAATATCTAGAGAAATCTATTACTTCATGCAAACAGTGACCTTTTCTGATCAAGATCTTCCAAATAAAGACGTAATGTGTAGAATATGACCAA